>NC_026000.2:42170293-42186611 GCF_000442705.2 Elaeis guineensis | reverse complement strand
TATCTACTCACTACCCCTAATGAGTATGCCACGTCTGGTCTCATACATATCATGGTGTACATAATAGAACCCACTGTCGAAGCATATGAAACTCTACTCATACGCTCTCTCTCTTGACGAGTTGTCAGACAATCTCCTTTCGAAAGAAAATTTTTTTGGCCTATCGGAAGATAGCCTTTCTTGAAATTCTCTGTGCTGAACTGTTCCAGCATAGTATCTATGCACGTGGTTTGAGAGAGTTCGAGCAGCCTCTTAGATCTATCCTTATAGATCTTCATCCCTAGGATGTAGGCTGCTTCTCTCAGATCCTTCATAGAGAATTATGATGACAGCCATACTTTTATACCCTGTAATGTAGGGACATCATTCTCGATTAAGAAATATTATGTACATACAACACAAGAAATACAATTATCAAACCATTTGCCCACTTATAAATGCAGGGTTCCTCTCCATTTCTAATGAAGCATACATTTTGATCACCTTATCAAAACGTATGTTCCAACTCCAAGATGCTTACTTCAATCCATAAATAGATCTCTGAAGCTTGCACACCTTGGACTTATCTGTGGATATAAACCCTTCAGGTTGTACTATATACACCTCTTTGTTCAGCTCTCCATTTAGGAAAGCTATCTTCACATCTATTTGTCAGACTTTATAGTCCAGATATGCTGCTACCGTAAGCATGATCGAATGAATTTGAGCATTGTCATTGAAGAAAATATCTTATCATAGTCAATACCATAATGCTAACGATAATCTTTGACAACCAAATGGACTTTATAGATCTTCACTTTTTCATCTGCGCCCCTCTTCCTCTTGAAGATCCACTTACACCCTATGGGCTTTACCCCTTCCGGTGGGTCAACTAATGTCCATATATCATTGACCTTCATGGACTCAATTTCAGATCTCATGGCTTTAAGTCATTTATCAGAGTCAGATTTTTGTATTGCATCCATGTAGGTGATCGGATCCTTATCGTTCTCATCGAGTTCGACAGGATCCCCATCCTGGACCAAGAAACCTAAGTATCGGTTCGACTGATGCTGTACTCTACCAGATTACCTTAAGGATGTTTGTTCATTAGGCTCCAGGTTTGATCTCATCAAATTCAGTTCAGATTCAATCATTGGTGTCAGTTCTTCTACCTATCGAACTTCATCAAGCTCTATTTTAGAGGCACTTATTCCTTCACTAAGAAATTTTTTTCAAAAAAATATGCCTTATTACTGACAAACACCTTTTGTTCAGTAGGCAGGTAAAAGTAATATCCCTTATTTTATTGAGGTATCCTATAAAATTATACTTATCAGACTTAGGATTGAGCTTGTCAGTTTGTAATCGTTTAACATAAGCTGGACACCCTCAGACCCTAAAGTAAGAGAGGTTCGGCCTATGTCCTGACCATATCGCATATGGTGTCTTACTAACTGACTTGCTCGAAATATTATTGAGCACAAGATAAGCTGTTTCAAGTGCATATCCTCAAAAAGAGATTGACAGAGTTGCAAACCCCATCATGGATTGAACCATGTCCAACAAGGTTTGATTTCTCTTTTCTGAGATGTCATTATACTGTGGTGTCCCTGGAGGGGTCTATTGGGAGAGAATCTCATTCTCTCCTAGATATGTCAGAAATTCACTAAAAAAGTATTCACCTTCTCGATCAGACCGAAGAATTTTAATATCTTTTTTAGTTTGTTTCTCTACTTTATTATGGAACCATTTGAATATTTCAAACAATTTGGACTTATGTTTCATCAAGAAGACATACCCATACCTAGATAGATCGTCTGTGAATGTGATGAAGTAGCTATACCCTCCTCTGGCACATGTGTTCATGGGTCCATATACATTAGTATGTATCAGATTCAGTATATCACTGGCTTGTTCATCTTTTCTAGTAAAAGATGACTTGGTCATCTTTCCAAGCAAACAAGACTCACAAGTAGATAACGATTCATAATTGTATTTATCAAGAATTCTTTCTTGAGCCAACATGTTCATCCTATTCTTATTGATATGACCTAGCCTACAATTTCAAAGGTAGGCATCTGTGACATTATCTATTCTAGGGTATTTATTTGAAATATACATTATATTAGGCCTAGATACAATGTAGATACCCTTGTTCAACTGTCCACGCAAAATTGTATCACTATTCAAAATGATATCATAAAAGTTTTTCTTTATTGATATTTCATAATTTGAATTGGCCAAAAAGCCTATAGAAATAATATTTAAAAAAAAATTAGGACAGTAATGACACTCATTAAGAACAATATACTGAGACTCGAATACAAGCTTGATGATTAAGCTAGAACTGAAACTGATCTTCTATCTCCAATATTCAGAAATCTCTCACCTTCTCCAAATCTTCTAGTGATCTGAAGATCTTGCAACGAATTATAAATATGAATAGAGCTTTCAATATCCAATACCCAGATTATTGTACCTATAAGAGAGAAGTTACAAGGTATTATCACATAAGTACCTTATCCAGCAATTGATTGCTTCTTCTTCTTTGGCCTATTCGGATCAAGGAAAGTGACATATTGAGGATAATTCCTCTTTCAGTGACCCTGCTTCTTGCAAAAAAAGTACTCTGCCTGACTTTGATCAGCCTTGAACTTGGGTTTCTGGGACTGACTCCCAGCACCAGGCACCTTCTTATTCTTCTTCTTTTTCTCTTTCTTAAAGAGATGACGACTACCCAAAGAAGATCCTCCCACAAGATTCACTGTCTCCTTGTGGAGCTGATGATCTTTCTCAAAAGTCTATAGCAACCCCAACAGACCGTCGTAGTTGACTACAGACTTCGTCATTCTAAAATGACTGAGGAACGGTAGGTAAGACTTAGGAAGAGAGTTCAGGATCACATCTTTCTCCAGTTGTTCAGGCAAAGGGAAGCCGAGTTTGCTCAATTTTTTAATCTGCTTGATCATGTACAATACATGATCGATAACAGATGCACCCTCCCTCATCCGAGCATTGAAAATGATGCAACTAGTCTTATGCCGCTCAACGTCATCAGGAGTACCAAAGGAATCCCTCAACACTTGAAGTATTTTCTCTGGCTGAGCTTCTTCAAACTTTCGACTGAACTTGTCATTCATGGAGGCCCGCATGATGCAACAAACTATGGTGCGATCGTTGAGCCACTTCAAATAAGTATCTCAGACTGCTCCTCGGGTGTTAGGAGCAGGCACCTCAGATGCCAGATTCGTTATCACATAAAGGATCCACTCGTGCTCCAGGACAATCTTTAATTTTCTATATCACTTATCAAAATTTGATCCAGTAAGCTTCTCACTATCCAACAGTGATCGAAGTGACAAGTTTGAGGCCATATCTGCACACACAAAGAAAAAATAAAGCCTAATTAGTATATAAATTTATTAATCCTAAATACTTGGACTTTAGTCTAAAGATCCTCTCACTATTTTATACGAATTGATAACCTCTACCTCCAATTCGAGGAATTACCTTAATTTCTTAGTGGGTACTAGAATCCACACAGACTACATATAGGCCCGAGGATAGCTCAATCAATCCATATGCATCTATGGGTAGGTTCTCAACCAATTATTTTTTCAAACAACTTCTAGTATTTAATTTAGCCTCAGATTTCATTTCAGTAGGTGATGGTCCTCCACTAAAAGTTTCAATTAGGTCAAACCATTAACATGAACCTACTCAGTGATTCTACCTAATGAATGATCAGGCTTGAGGATGGTTTGATCAACCCAAACATCATCAGATAGTTCATCAAAGTCATCATATGATGAATGATAATTCCATCATTCAGAGAGAACATCAGACAGATGGCACCTGCAATATCAATCAAAAATAATGAACCCATTATCACTCACCTTAATAGGAGGCTATGATCTAGTTATCACCATAACTAGCTCATTTTAAGAACCTAATAATTTAAAAAATTTAATCGATTTAGAGAAGAGAGAAGAGAAGAGAAGATCAATCAGTAAACCATAATCCTCCCACTGACTTCACCAAGTCACTGAATCGGGTTAGGTCATGCTGATTGAACTGACACCTAGATCAGTTATACTGATCAACCTTAATGGCATGGGCTAACTCGAATCACTTAGCGATTCAATCAAAATCTAGTTCACCAAATTGGCCAAGTGAGTGAGATTGATGGGAGGGTCTGCTAAGCTTGCCTTAGACACCATCGAAATGGTCAGGTAAGCCGCTCCCAATTAAACATCATTGATCAAAATGCCAACCTTACCTTAGACACCAATTGGTTAACTAATTTTGATTTGACCAACCTAATGATTCAGGTTCAACCACTGAACCACAATCAAGGTCCATTTGGTCTAATCAAAGATATGGACTTGATCATCTGCAACTATTGTACTAAAAAAAATCTAATTAATCTAATTCAATATTTGATTAGACTTAATCAATTTTACATGGTCAATCAATTCTTTGATTCTAACCTTAGGTCTAACCCAATTAAAGAGAAGAACCTGATTTGAGCTAACCCATGCCCCATATTTTATGCAATATCATTAGATTTAAATCATAATTCTAGATCCAATCAGCTTGATACTTAATTCTCAATTAAGTTTTGCATCAACATGGTTAAAGTTTTAAAAATATTTTTTATGTAAACTTTTACATCAAGTCATAAAATCTTTTATATCAAATATAAATTTTTATGATTTTAGATCAAAATAATTTTGACTAAACAAGATTAGATGAAACTAACTATCTTCGCAACTTGCATCACATACAACAACACCAGGGTTTCAAGATCTAAAATTTTGCAAAAAAAGTAAGTTTTCTCTTTTCACTTTCTTCTTCATGAGACCTCACAGTGGCACCCCTGCACACCATGAAGAGCATCCCATTGAATGAGAGCAGAGGGTCATGAAATTCTACTTGCTCCTATGATCGGACGGCCTGGTGATTACTCAATCCGAGTACTTTGCTAATTAGAACATCTAATCTAAATAAATAATAATCAGATCTAAAAATAAACTAATTTATATCTAATTTAAATCATAAATAATTAGATCTAATAATAAAAAATTAGATCTAAAGTCATATTAATTTATATCAAAATAACCTGACTCTGATATCAGTTGAAAAAAAATTTTGGTAGTATAGTATATGCAATTAAAAATTTTATACGATAAAAATAATAGATTAAATAATTTAATCTTAATTAAATATATAAGATCTAATCTTAGACTATCAGATTAGGATCTTTGATATGAAAAATATATATTTTAGATCTGAAAATAAAAATCACATCGATCTCATCGATGCTGAAATTCTAGATCTAACTATTAGATCTACTATAGGAATCAAATAAGTTAGAGATCATTACCAAACAAATTTTGATCTTGATATTCTCTGATCCAATGGTTGGAGAGGATATTTCTCAGGTCACATGTAGCCACACAAAGTCATCTGGCCTTTATAGAAAAATCCACACGAAGACTGGCACAGATCAGGGGCTCGAAGATGCTAGTCTGCGAACAACTTCGACAGCTGACCTCTTCCTTCTTCTACAAGCACTTTGAACACTCCAAAATGATAGGAGATCTAGAAAAAGAAGAGAGGAGGAGGAGAAGAGGCTCTAAAAATAAAAAATCTACAAGAAAATTGATCATAAGATGTCTAAGAGAGAGGTCCCCTTTTTATAGACTAGGAATTAGGACTTTTCAAGAAAGGATGACATGAATCAATGCCAAAACTCCTTTTTGGCATCCCCAAAAATTTCAAAAAAAATATTAAAATAAGGAAAAAAAATTTAGAGTCTCACACACCTAAGAATTCCCCAAAAAAAATAAGAAAAAAAATAATATAGCTCCAATAATATACCATATACAAAAAATCTCTTTCCTAGTCTACATCTTATCTCTAATTCAGATCACATTCGAATTAGGCAAAAAATAATATTATGACTCATCAGCTATAGCCGACCATCCTTATTGGATCCTCTCTCATGATGTCAAAAATCACAACCCAAATCTAATTAGATGTGAAGAAATTGGCATGGATCCAGATGTGGTGCAAAAGATAAGGATAGAGTCCTAGTCTGAGTTGAACTCTTCATTTCTAATTCAATTCTATTAGGTATAAAATACCCCCCGTCAAAGTTTGCAAAAGGCCGACCCTTCCAGGGCTTTTCTGACTTCCGACCTTATGTGACATCTTTCTGAACTCTCTCGACTGTCCGAACTTCAACAATACCATCCGGACTTCTCCGACAATGAGCTTCTCCATTCATCTACCGGGCTGCTCCAAATGCTCTCTGGGCTTCACTATCAGCCGATTTTCTACAGTGATCAACTATTCTTCGAATCCCTTCCAGACTTCTTTCTGTCATGGATGACTCTATTCCGAACTTCTTTCGGACTTCGTCAATATCCGAGCTTCTCCGACAATGAGATTTCTACAGTAACCAGACTCCATCCAAGTTTCTACGACAGTCGACCGCCTTCCAGATTCCACCCGAGCTCCTGCGAGAACCGAACTTCTACCGCAAGTAGTCTACTCCAAATTTCTACTGCAGGCGGTCCTCTCCGGATCTCTACTGTAAGCGAATTCCATTCGAGCCTCTACTGTAAACAAATTTCTTTCGAACTTCTATTACAGGTAGACTTCAGTCGAGCTTCTTCATAGTCAGATCCCAGACGAGCTTCTACAACAGAACAGGCTCCACCAGCCAGGTTTCTGCTCCGAGCTTCTACGACAACCGATCATCGATTGAGCTTCTACAATAAGCGACCTCCTTTCGACCTTCTGCAAGAACCGAACTCCGTCTGAACTTCCATAGCGGATGGATCCTAGACGAACTTCTACAACAGACGGGCTCCAGCAGCTGGATTTTCACAACGACCGATCGCCTTCGGTGTCTGTCGAACCTCCCCAGCCATCAACCTTCAATAGCATCAGTCAGACTTCAACAATGCCATCCGAACTTCCACAAGATTTCCCAGACTCCTCCAGTGGACGAACCTCCCCAACACCATTCGAAGTCCACCGCCGGCCGACCCTCTGCTAGATTCTTCATGAAACCAGACTTTTCCAACAGAAAGTCCCCATCTGAGCTTCTACAACAGATGACTCCCACCTGCAGCATTAGCGCTCTAGGCATCCAACAATAGTAGACCCGTCAGCAACCTCGAAAACATCCGAGCTTCTCCTGGATCAATGAGACAAAGAGCCATTCCGCTCAATCAAACATCCCAGCCGAGCTTCAGCCGATAGATCCGAACTCTCTGGCAAGTCACGACAATGGCCAGTACCCTACTCCACTCTTAGTAATGGATTCCGTATGGCTCCACCACTCTCTGGCAAGTTGCAACAACGGACACCACTCCACTCTCCATAACAAACTCCACGTGGCCCTGAATGGCCCTTTGATGCCACTACTCTCCATAACAAACTCCACGTGGCCCTGAACGGTCCACTACCAGGCGGTTACAGACATCACTGTCAATCAGTTACGTCCTCCATCTATAAAAAGAGACCCCCAGATACGTTCTTCTCTAAGCTCAAAATTCTATCTCAAAATTTTGCTAAAATTTTCACTCGAGCACTCCATTTTTGTTGAAGCAGAGTACTGACTTGAGCATCGAAGGGTCTTGCTGGAGCACCCCCAACTTCGGTTTAGACTTTTCTTGCAGGTTTCGATGGCGGACGCGGTCATCTCAACTCCAGCTTCTTCGGTGTCGGCAGAATTCTGCACCAACAGAATTGATGCTAGAGGAAGGGTGGCTGTGTCTTCGCAGTACCCTTATTCTTAAAGGAGTGCTCAACGGGACTGTCTCTGATCACCTTCTCCGATATCTACTTCTCCTTCTCCTGCCAGATCTCCACCTGATGCCTCTCTGAAAGGCATCCACCAGGTGATCCACGACCTCCGCAGTCAGATCTCAGCGAGCTCCACAAACTCCGACCTCGTCTCCAGTTTTCCAAGCTCCTCCTCCTCCGATAATGGCAGTCGGCATGGAGCAGTTTGACTTGATGGTTCAGCAGGTCAGGGGCCTCACCGAAGTAGTGCAGGCCATGCAGCAGCAGTAGCCACAGGCCTCAGTGTGGCTGGAAAGAGCATCACCGGAGTTTTAGAATTCAACGATCGGGTGGGCCACTTGGGCAAGTCGCCCCATCTTCCCCGGAAAGGGGAAGAAGAAAGTGGAGAGCCCACCATCCGATCACGATTTCACCCCCAGAGAGTCCCTACCTTCGTTTCACCAGAAGACCCTCGAGACTCGTAGTCGAGAGGACCTCCTGGATCAAAGATTTTGGGAGATGAACCGATGGATCGAAGAGCTCTGCCATGCTCCCACTGCTTACGGTGAGGACATCTGCACTGACCCTCCCTTCTCTCAAATGATCATGCAGGAGCCAATCCCGTCGAACTTCAAGCTCCCCCAATTCGAGAGCTACGACGGAACCTCAGATCTGGTTAATCACCTGGAGGTCTTCCAGATAATGATGCTGCTCCATGGCATGCCAGACGCCATCCAGTGCCGAGCTTTCCCATCTACCTTGAAGGGAGTAGCAAAAATTTGATACTCGATATTGAAGTCGGGTACTATCTTCTCCTTTGATCAGATGAGCCACCAGTTCGTTGCTCATTTTATCAGCAGCCGGCATCTCCGGAGAGGTTTGGAATCCCTCATCAACATCAAGCAAAAAGAGGGAGAATCCATCCGAGCTTTTATCAACCATTTTAACGTCACCACATTGGAGGTCTGAAACTTGGACCAATCGATCGCAATGGCCACCCTAAAGGGCGATCTTCAAAAGAACGATCTTCTATTTTTCCTGAAAAAGAAGTATCCCAGGAACTTTGCTGATTTGCTGGATCAGGTTGAAGGATATGCCCGAGCAGAAGAAACCTTCAAGATGAAGGACGAGGAGGCCACGAAGGAGCGGCAGGCGAGAGACTCCAGTAAGCCCACAGTTGAAAAACGACCAAGTGAAGCTCAGCCACGTTCTCGAACTCCCTTCAGACACAAGCATGTCTAGACTCCTCCCCGAGCTCGTAGGCAGAGAAGCCCGGATCGTAGAGTTCGGTGGAGCTCTCCCCCGAGAAGATTCCATAGCTACGCCCCTCTTAATGCATCAAAAACTCAAGTGCTGATGGAGGTTAGAGAGTAGCTGCCAAGACTGGAAAGGATGCGCACACACCTCGAGAAGCGCAATCCTAACAAGTTCTGCCTCTATCATCGTGACCATGGCCACGACACGGAGGAGTGTATTCAGCTCCAAGATGAGATCGAGGAGCTCATCAGATGAGGTCGGCTCGATAGATTCATTCGACGCCGACCTGAAGGTAGGAAAGATCGGTCGAGGGTCCTACTGCAGTTGGAGCCGCCAAGGAGGGAGGAGCAGCTTGAAGATCGGCCTCTGATTGGGATTATCAACTCCATCACAGGAGGATCCTGATGGGGAGCAGACCTTCCGCAGCTATGGGATTCAAAAAATCTATGGATGTATTACCAATAACTTTGCCTTAAATAAAATTTTTTTTCATATTTGCATATCTTTTCTTTTGGCAAGAGCTCATAACGACAGGGAGTAGCTCCTTCCGACAATCGAAACTAAGTATGTTAGGAACAGGAGGAGGACCTCGTCCTAACACGAGCAAAGTCGAAGGCCTGGTTATTTTAAGACCAGATGGGGGAGAGGCCCTTACAACGGCCCTTATGTGTCCCCACAGCCATGTTAGAAATAGGAAGAGAACCTTGTCCTAACATGAGCAAAGTCAAAGGCCCGATTATTTTAAGACCGGATGGGGGAAGAGGCCCTGACAACGGCCCTCATGTGCCCCCACAGCTATGTTAGGAACAGGAGGAGAACCTCATCCTAACATGAGCAATGTCAAAGGCCCGATTATTTTAAGACCGGATGAGGGGAGAGGCCCTGACAACGGCCCTTATGTGCCCCCACAGCTATGTTAGGAACAGGAGGAGAACCTCATCCTAACATGAGCAAAGTCGAAGGCCCGATTATTTTAAGACCGGATGGGGGGAGAGGCCCTTACAACGGCCCTTATGTGCCCCCACAGTCATGTTAGGAATAGGAGGAGAACCTCATCCTAACATGAGCAAAGTTGAAGGCCCGACTATTTAAAGATCGGATGGAGGGAGAGGCCCTTACAACGGCCCTTATGTGCCTCCACAGCCATATTAGGAATAGGAGGAGAACCTCGTCCTAACATGAGCAAAGTCGAAGGCCCGATTATTTAAAGACCGGATGGGGGGAGAGGCCCTTACAATGGCCCTTTTGTGCCCCCACAGCCATGTTAGGAACAGGAGGAGAACCTCATCCTAACATAAGCAAAATCGAAGGTCTGATTATCCAGAGATCGGATGAGGGGAGAGACCCTTGCAGTGGCCCTTACGTGCCTCCACAGTCTTGTTAGGAACAGGAGGAGAACCTCATCCTAACATGAGCTGAAATTGACTGTCGGAAATAAGAGGAGAACCTCATTCTGACACAAACAAAGATCCAATCGATCAAGGTCGAACGAAGAGGAAAGCCTCCTCAACGGCTCCTCTACACTCCCATGACCCCGTTAAGAGCAGAGGGAAAACCCTCACTCGAACATAAAAAAAAAAGAAAGATGAAAAGGAAAAGTGACAAACTACACCAGCGATAAGTGAAAAATAAACTACATCAAAGATACAAGGGACCTCATCTCAACGAGGAAGGATACTCCTATCAAAAATCCTCAGTCGCTAAGAGGGAACTCAACATAGGCCGAGGAGAAATCGACTTCCTCAAAGTAACAAAAAGTTTGGGTCTCCAAGTTCGAGCATCGGAAGGAAGCGTCAAACTCAAATGGCCTCGAAAAGACCTACGGTCATGAATAAAAAGGGCAAATCAATACGACGGCGATCAGGAACCTTCAAACAACGTCGACATCGAACAAGATGGAAGACAAAAGAAGTTCGGTAAACGATAACTTAATACAAGAATGGACAAGGTAATAGAAAATTTTCTTTTCATTTCATTAGTGAAGTGTACATTACAAAGCCTTGAAGGCCAAAAAAAAAATGACACGAAAAGAAAAAGAATACATGGAAGGATGAAAGGTAAAAAAAAAAAAGCTCTAAGGAAGCTCGACTTCTTCCGACTTCGAGCTCTCGATTCCAGTCCTTATTAGGGATTGCTTTAAGTTTTCGACTTCTTCTTTTAGTTTCATCTTTCTTAGCAGCATCTCCCGATACATCTGGTGGAACTGCCGGCTTTCGTCCTCCGACTCTCGAAGCCTCTTCCTCAGAACCTCGGACTCTACCTCGGCATCCTTGACTGCCTGCTGCTCGTGGACCAGCTGAATCTTCAGCCACTGTAGTTCGGCCTCCTCCCATCCAAGGGCCACAGACAGTTCTGCCATGGTCCCCCTCAAGGAGCGGAGCTCGTTGGAGCCTTGTGCAGAGGCAGGCTGGACTCTCTAAGACAACTGCCTCTAAAGGCGGGCAACTTCATCGGTCGCCGTCTTGAGCTTCCTTCGGTAGTCCTCTACCTGCCCGCACCAGCTGACTCGATAGGTGTTGTAGTTCACCTCAGCATCCTATAGCTGCTTTTGAAGGTTGAAGAATTTGATCGACCAGTCTCGGTCGCATTCGGCCTGAGTTGCGAGTCAGGATGAGCTTCCTTCCAACTGGTCGATCTTTTCTCGTGCAGCTGCCAGCTCAACTTCAAGAGAGCTGATCTTGGAAGCCTGAGTCCAAGATCGGTCGTTGGTATATTTTTGGAGTTCCTCAAGCTCCACCACGAAGTTGGCCTTCCTCCGGGTGTATTCCATGAAACCCTTCTTGTGGAGATCCCGAAAGTGAGTAGCCTCTGCAGTGACCTCTGAATGGCTCTCCCTCAGCCGATAAAGTTCATCATCCAGCTTCTTGGATTTTTTCATCAACTGACGAACTTTCCTTCTGAGGTCCCGAATCATCAACTTCAGAGGAATCTCCTGTAGTAGGGGAAGAGCTTCGATAGGGCACTGTCGTTGGGAGACAAGAGCACCACGACTCAAATTAGTGCAAGAAGTCAAAAGAAAAGAAAAAAATTACAGAAGAAGAAAAGGGAGCTCTCTGTAAAGAAGAATTCGATTTCATTGATTAAATAATTTTTAAGTACAAGAGAACGAAGAAAAATCACCACAAAGAAAAAATACAAAATTAGAGATTTCAGACCTCTGGGACAGAAGTGGAGGAGCTCGACACCCCCGGAAGGTCGGTAGTGGCAACGGCAGCGGTCGAAGAGGTTCCGACTGGAGGAGGACCGGCAGCGGCTTCGAAAGGTCTAGCTTCATCGTCAGATGCCTCATCCAGGAAGTCGAGGTCCAGTTCGAGAAACTTTCCAGCCACCTTCTCTTGGCAGAGTTCGAAACCCTTGATGAAGGCGTCCTGGCCGAACTGGACCTGCAGATCTTCCATCTCGGAGGAGGTCTTGAGCTCCTCCACTGCTCAGGCTCCTGCCTCCAAGATAAGGGACGGGATCTGCACCTTCAGCTCGGAGACCTGCGCCTTCAGTTCGAAGACCTCGACCTCTGCCTTTTTTCTTTCCTCCTCCAAGGCGGCCCTCAGATCGGATGAGGTTTGTCCCTCCTTCTGCAGCACCTCCTGGAGACTTGTGACCTCGATGATCTTCTCCTCGAGGCGGGCGGCCTCAGCCAGGTGATCTTCCTCTGCCCGGGCTGCCTCCTTCTTGGCGATCTTCATCGCCTCGACATTGGCGATGAGCTGGTGTCCAATCTGTAAGAGAGGCTAGGGAGTCAATATAAAGGCTAGGGGTAAACTAAGTAAAGAAGCAAGAAGAAGGAAAAAGTGAATTGACCTAACTCGAGAAAAGATCCCAGAGAGTCCCAGACCCGCAGCTCAGGATCAGCAAGGATGATCCTGTGGATGACCTCGGGCAGAATGCACCCTTCGACCAACCTCTTTATTAAATCCCTATTGTTGAAGGAATTTTCCTCTGGATCTTCCTCGGAGCCGCCGGCCCCCTCGATGGCAGCCTTGCGGCTACGGCTCTTACAGGCCAGGGTCTTCTTCCTCCTCCTCCTTTCAGCCCCCGGTGCCCCCTCGGGACGGGCCTCTGGAGCGGGAGCCTCGGTCGGGGGGCTCCGTGAAGGGGCTCAGGGGACTTCAGGCTCGACGTCAGAGGGGGCGTCGACGGCAACGGCCACCTGAGCAGGCACGGCCGAGCTCATCTCTTCTGTCCTGGCTCTCTTCGCCGACCCCGAAGTCGCGGTGCCTTTTCTCTTGTGGATTTTAAGACCCTGGGCCAACCTCCGAGCCACACCTGTGTCCATGTCTGCAATAAAAGGAGATCGACACGGCTCAGAAATGGAGTAATATATATATATATATACATAATGATAGTACCGACGGGGTTAAGAGGGCTCAGGCCGACGTTGAACAAGAGTTGTTCCTTCAGAAGTTCAGAGAGGAGGGGGGCTGGATAGGCCTCAAGCTTATTGGAGGCTTCGAGGTCGTCCCTTTCCAAGCTAGAAGTCTAGCGGACAGAATCCCTCAGAGAGCCCCAGGGGGGTAATCCAAGCTCCAAGGTCGGGCATCGAACGTAGAAGAACCTCTCCTTCTAGTTGTAGATAGAAGAGGGGGCGCCTTTCAACAATCCCTTTCTACCAAACTGGGGGGAGAAGTACCACCAGTCCTTTGCCGAAGGATGACGCTTGAAAGTATAGAAAATTCTAAATAAGGAAAGGGTTGGCTGGACTTCGGCTAGGCAACAGAGGGAAAGAAATCCTATCAGAAATCTAAAGGAGTTCGGTGCTACAGAAACTAAAGAAATATTTAAAAAGTGAAAGAGAACGATGACAAAAGGCGGGAGCGGAAGTCGAAGCTCGACGTAGAAAGCTTCTTGGTATAAACAGAAGCAGCTGGGGGGAGGAGTGCTGGCCCGGCCAGTCGGTCCGGGAAGCTCCAGCTCGTACTCTGGAGGAACCCCGTACTGAACCCTAATCAGTGAGAGTTCCTCCGGAGTCAGAGAGCTGGGGATGGTGTCTAGTACAAAGACCGAACGAGGTTCATCTATAGAACTGAGGTTTTGGGGAGCTGGGACGGACGAACTCCTAGAACTGCTAGAGGAGAAAGTACTGGAGGACATTATGAATCGAGCAAAAATCCTAAAAATCTCGAAAAAATTGGAAAAAATAAGAGGAGGGGCGCTTGCGAAAAACTGAACAGATGGAATGTACCAAAAGAAAAATGGAAGAAAAACAGCAAGAGAAAAAGCGAAGAGGAGAGTTCTGGAACTAACCTAGGTTGGTCTGAGAAGTGCAGAGATGTGGAGATGGGGATCGACTCGAAGAGCGCCTAAGGTCGAATAGGATGGAGCTCTCAGAGAAGAAGAAGGGCACCAACAGGAGGCAAAGTGAAATTTCTGAAAGGGGGGAGCAGGTTTAAATAGGCAACAGAGCTCGGCACAGTAATGATTGCGGATCTCCTCGGCTGATCTACATTCGCCGCATGTCCCACTCACCATGGCAGGCGGCTGAAAATGGCTGACAGCTGACAAAATCATTATTGCACCGTACCTAGAGCCACACTCTAGCAGAAATTTTGAAAAAATCTTTACAGATCGCCTTAATTTAAAAAGACTCCAGCACCAGCGCACCAAATGCCAAAATATCTGAAAACCATCGAGTGCGGAAATCAAGAGAGGCAACTTCGGCTGTGAGAATTTTTCTGTACTTTCTTCATTCAGAATCCAAACTCGAAAATAGGAGGACTGGTGTTAGGTATAAAATACCCCCAGTTAAAGTTTGCAAAAGGCCGACCCTTCCAAGACTTTTCCAGCTTCTGACGTTATGTGACGTCTTTCTGAACTCCCTCGACCGTCCGAACATCAACAATACCATCTGGACTTCTCCGACAACGAGCTTCTCCATTCATCTATCGGGCTACTCCAAATGCTCTCTGGGCTTCACTATCAGCCAATTTTCTACAGTGATCAACTATTCTCCGAATCCCTTCCAGACTTCTTCCGACCATGGATGTCTCTACTCCGAACTTCTTCCAGACTTCGTCAATATCCGAGCTTCTCCGATAATGAGATTTCTACAGTAACCAAACTCCATCCAAGTTTCTACGGTGGTCAACCACCTTCCGAATTCTATCTGAGCTCTTGCGAGAGCCGAACTTCTACCGCAAGCAGTCTACTCTAAATTCCTACTACAGGCGGTCTACTCCGGATCTCTACTGTAAGCGAATTCTATTCGAGCCTCTACTGTAAACAAATTTCTTTCAAACTTCTATTACAGATAGACTTCAGCCAAGCTTCTTCATAGCCGGATCCCAGATGAGCTTCTATAACGGGACAGGCTCCACCAGCCAGGTCACTGCTCCAAGCTTCCACGACAACTGATCTTTGACCGAGCTTCTACAATAAGCGGCCTCCTTTCAGCCTTCTGCAAGAACCGGACTCCATCTGAACTTTGATAGCAGATGGATCCCAGACAAACTTCTACAACAGACGGGCTCCAGCAGCTGGATTTCCACAATAGCTGACCACCTCTAGTGTATGCCGAACCTCCCCAGCCATCAACCTTCAATAGCATTAGTCGGACTTCAACAACGCCATCCGGACTTCCACAGGATCCCCCAGACTCCTCCAATGGATGAACCTCCCCAACGCCATCCGAAGTCCACCGCCGGCCGACCCTCTGTCAGATTCTTCATGAAACTGGACTTTCCTAACAGAAAGTCCCCATCCGAGCTTCTACAACAGATGACTCCCGCCTGCAGCATCAGCACTCTAGGCATCCAACAACAGTAGACCCGTCAGCAACCTCAAAAACATCCGAGCTTCTCCTGGATCGACGAGACAGAGAGCTATTCCGCTCCATCAGACATCCCAGCCGAGCTTCAGCTGACAGATCCGAACTCTCTGGCAAGTCACGATAATGGCCACTACCCTACTCCACTCTCAGTAACAGATTCTGTGTGGCTCCACCACTCTCTGGCAAGTCGCGACAACGGACACCACTCCACTCTCCGTAACAAACTCCACGTGGCCCTAAACGGCCCTCTGACGCCACTACTCTCCGTAACAAACTCCACGTGGCCCTGAACACCCCACTACCAGACGGTTATAGACGTCGCTGTCAATCAGTTACGCCCTCCGTCTATAAAAAGGGACCTCCAGATACGTTCTTCTCTAAGCTCAAAACTCTATCTCGAAACTCTACTAAAATTCTTACTCGAGCACTCCATTTCTGTTGAAGCAGAGTACTGATTTGAGCGTCGGAGGATCTTGCCAGAATACCCCCAACTCTGGTTTAGACTTTCCTTTCAGT
>NC_026000.2:42153916-42170193 GCF_000442705.2 Elaeis guineensis | reverse complement strand
GGAACCGATCCCGCCAAACTTCAAGCTCCCTCAATCAAAAGCAACGACGAACTTCGACTCGGTTGACCACCTGGAGGCCTTTCCGGACAATGATGCTGCTTCATGGCGCCCCGACGCCATTCTATGCGAGCCTTTCCCATCCACCTTGAAGGGAGCGGCGAGAAACTGGTACTCGATGCTGAAGTCGGGTATCTTTTCCTTCGATCAGATGAGCCACCAATTTGTGGCTCATTTTGTCAGCAGCCGGCGCCCCTGGAAGGGTTCGGAGTCCCTCATCAACATCAAGCAGAGGGAGGGGAGTCTATTCGGGCCTACATCAACCGCTTCAATATCGCCGTGCTGGAGGTCCGAAACTTGGACCAGTCGGTAGCGATGGCCGCTCTGAAAGGCTGCCTTCAAAAGAATGACCTTTTATTCTCCCTGAAAAAGAAGTACCCCAAGAATTTTGCAGACCTGTTGGCTCAGGCCGAAGGGTACGCTCGAGCAGAAGAAGCCTTCAAAATGAAGGACGAGGAAACCGCGAGAGAGTGGCAGGCGGGAGACTCGAGTAAGCCCGTAGTCGAAAAAGGGCTGAGAGAAGCTCGGTCACGTTCTCGAACTCCTCCCGGGCACAAGCGTGCCCAGACTCCTCCTCGAGCATGCAGGCAGGGAAGCCCGGATCGCCGGGCTCGGTGGGGCTCTCCCCCAGGAAGGTTCCGCAACTATGCCCCCCTCAATGCATCGAAAACCCAAGTGCTGATGGAGGTCAGAGAGCAGCTCCCAAGGCTAGAGAGGATGCGCACTGCACCCTGGAAAGCGTAACCCCAAAAGTTCTGCCTCTAACCATCGTGACCACGGCCACGATACAGAGGAGTGCATTCAGCTTCGAGACGAGATCGAGGAGCTCATCAGACGAGGTCGGCTCGATAAGATTCATTCCGACGCCGACCTGAGGGCAGAGAAGATCGGCCAAGGGCCTTGCCGCAACCTGAACCACTAAGGAGGGAAGAGCAGCCCGGAGATCGGCCTCCAATCGGGATCATCAACTCCGTCGCCGGAGGACCTCAAGGAGGAGCAGACCTTCCACGACCATGGGACTTGAAAAATCTGTAAATGTATTTACTAACGTCTTTGCTTTGAATCAAAATTCCTTTCGACTTTGCATGTCTTTCCCTTTTGGCATGGACTCATTATGACTGGGGATAACCCCTTCAAAACAATCAAAACAAGGTCATGTTAGGAACAGGAGGAGAACCTCATCCTAACATGAGCAAATGAAAGTCGATTATTTTAAGATCAGATCGGGAGAGAGGCCCATATAACAGCCCTTAGGTGCCCCATGGCCATGTTAGGAACAGGAGGAGAACCTCGTTCTAACATGAGCAAAATAAAAGTCTGATTATTTTAAGATCGGATCGGGGGAGAGGCCCATATAACGGCCCTTAGGTGCCCCCATGGCCATGTTAGGAACAGGAGGAGAACCTCATCCTGACATGAGCAAAGTCAAAGGCCCGATTCTTTTTAGACCGGATGGGGGGAGAGGCCTTACAACGCCCTTATGCACCCCCACAGCCATGTTGGGAACAGGAGGAGAACCTCGTCCTGACATGAGCAAAGTCAAAGGCCCAGTTCTTTTAGACCGGATGGGGGAGAGGCCCTTGCAATGGTCCTTATGTGCCCTCACTGCCCCGTTGGGAATAGGAGGAGAACCTATCCTAACCTGAGCTGAAATCGACTACGTCAAGAACAGAAGGAGAACCTCATCTTGACGATGATAAAAATTCGGTCGTCCGACAAGATTGGATAAAGGGAAAAGTCTCCTCAATGGCACCTCCACACTTCTACGCGATCCCGTAAAAAGCAAGGGGAGGACCCTCACTCAAAAAAAAAAGAGAAGGAAAGCGACAAGAAAAGTAAACAACACGATAACGACTGGGCACCTCCGAACTATGTCGACGTTGAACAAGTCAAAAGGCGAAAGAAGTTCGGCGGATGACAATTTAATACAACGCGTGGACGAGGTACACAAATCTCCTTTTCATTTTATTCACGAAATATACACTGCAAAGCCCAGAAGGCTAAAGGAAGAAAAGCAAAACAACAAAAACAAAATGACAAAATCAATAACGACAGCGACAACGGTGATGACAAACAGATAAACAACAAAAGAAAAAGTATATACATGGAAAGATGGAAGGCCAAAAAGAGCCCTAGGGAAGCTCTGCTCCTTCCAACCTCGAATTATCTGCTTTACTCCTTATCAAGGACTGCCTCAGACTTTCAACTTCTTCTTCTAGCTCTCTCTTTTTCAGCAGCATATTCTGGAACATCCGACGAAGTCGCTGGCTTTCGTTCTCTGCCTCTCGATGCCTCTTTCTCAGGACCTCGGATTCTGCCTCCGCATCCTTGACTGCCCGCTGCTCGTACACCAGCTGGATCTTCAATTGCTGCAGCTCGGCCTTCCCCTCCCCAAGGGCGACGGATAGTTCTTCTGCGGTCCTTCTCAGGGATTGAAGTTCGTCGAAATCCCGAGCGGAAGCAGATCGAGCCCCCTCAGCTAGCTGCCCTTGAAGGCAGGCAACCTCATCAGTCACCATCCTAAGCCTCCCCTTGTATTCGTCCACCTGCTGCGCCAGCCGGCCCGGTACGCATCATAGCTCGCCTCGACATCCTGGAGCTGTTGCTGGAGGTCGGAGACCTTCTTCGACCATTTTCGGTCGCTGTCGGCCTGAGTCAAAAGCCGAGATGAGCCTCCTTCCAACTGGCTAATCCTCTCCTGTGCAGCCGACAGCTCCACTCGGAGGGAACTGATCCTGACAGCTTGAGCCCCAAATTCGATCGCTGGCGTGCTTCTTGTGTTCCTCAAGCTCCTTCTCGAAGTTTGCCTTTCTCCGACTGTACTCCATGATCTCCTTCATGTGGAGGTTTCGGAAGTGGGTGGCCTCCGCAATGACTTCAGAGTGACCCTCCCTCAACTTGCGGAGCTCGCCTTCCATCTTCTTCGATCTTTTCATCAAATGAAGAACTTCCTTCTTTAGGTGCTGGATCGTGGACTTCAGCGGAATCCCCTGGGGCAAGGGAAGCGCTTCGGCAGGACACTGCCATCGGGAGACAAAAGTGTCAAGGCGCATCTCATTGCAGAAAAAAAAACAAAAAGGGGGAGGAAGGAAGAGTGGAGAAGAGTGGAAAAGTCATCCACAAGGAGAAACTCAACTTTATTGATTGAATGTTTCTTAAAGACAAGAAGGAAAGGAAAAAATATAGTAAAAGAAAAATACAAGGTCAGAGGTCTCAGACCTTTGCAGTAGGAGTTGGGGAGCTCGGTGTCCCTGGAAGGGGGGCTGCGGTTGTAGTAGCAGCGGGAGAGGGACCGGCCTCATCTTCAGACTCCTCATCCAAGAAGCCGAGATCGAGCTCAAGAAATTTCTTGGCCACCTTCTCCTGGCAGAGCTCGAATCCCTTGATGAATGCCTCTTGGCCGAACCTGATATTCAGGTCCCTCATCTCTGCAGAGGCCTTGAACTCCTCCACCGTAAGAACCCTGGCCTCCGAGACCAGGACCGGGATCTGCTCCACCAAATTTGTGACCTCGGCCTCTGCCTTCCTCACCGTCTCCTCTGAGGTCTGCTTCTCCTTCTCCCAGGCCTGCTTTTCTTTCTCCAGGGCCTCTTGGAGGGTAACTACTTCGGCAGCCTTTTCTTTGAGGCGAGCGACTTCAGCCCAACGATGCTCCTCCACCTGGATGGCATCCCTCCTCACCCGATTCATCGCCTCGATATTGGTAAGGAGCTGGTGCTCAATCTGTAAGGGCGGCTAGGGGATCAGAACAAGGGTCGAAAAGCCAATTAAATGAAGATTTGTTTACCTCGAGAAAGGACCCTAGGGAGTCCCAAACCCACTGCTCGAGATCGGCACGATCAATCCTCTCGACGACTTCGGGCAGAATGCAGCCGTCGATCAACCTCTTGATCAAGTCCCTGTCATTGAAGGGATTCTCCGGCTCTTCTTCAGAACCATGGGATTCTTCGATGGCGACCCGACGGCCACTTATCCTGCGGGCCACCTACTTCCTTCTCCTCCCTCTCTCGACCCCGGGCGTCTCCGTGGGACAGACCCCCGGAACGGGAACCTCAGTGGGGGGACTCCTGGAAGAAGCCCGGGGAGCCGGAGGTTCGGCATCCGAAGGGACTTCGACTGTGAAGGCCACCTGGGCAGGCACGGTCGAGCTCGTCTCCTCTGTTCTGGCCTTCTTTGCTGATCCGGAGGCCATGGCACCTTTTCTTTTGTGGGCCTTGAGGCCCCTGGCGAGCATCCGTACTGCTTCGGTGTCCATTCCTAAAAAAGAAAAAAATCAATCAGAAATCGGTGATGGGGTGAAAAAAGAAGAAGTCACCCGCAAAAAAAAAAGAAAAAAAAAAAGAGAGAAAGAAGAAAAGAAGAGAAAAAGAAGAAGGACGGGAGAAAAGAAGAGGAAAGAAAAGATGAAATACTTGCAGGATCCTGGGGACTTAAGCCGATGTTGAACAAAAACTACTCCTTCAGAAGGTTGGAAAGGGAAGGAGCAGAATAGCCAAGAAGCTTCCGGATGGCTTGAAGGTCGTCCTCCCCCAGGCTGGGGGCCTGACGGACAGAGTCCCTCAGAGAGCCCCAAGGGGGCAAGCCCAGCCTCAAAGTAGGGCAGTGGACGAAGAGGTACTTCCCCTTCCAGTTGTGGATTGAAGAGGGAGCACCTTTTAGCAACCCCTTCTTACCAAACTGGGGGGAGAAATACCACCAGTCCTTTGCCGAGGGATGATGCTTGAAGGTGTAGAAATGTCTAAACAAAGAGAGGGATGGCTGAACCTCGACTACGTGGCAAAGGGAGAGAAACCCTATCAAAAACCTAAAGGAATTCGGCGCCACTGAAGCTAAAGAAATATCCAAGAAACGGAAGAGGGCAGCAACAAAAGGTGGAAGCGGAAGCCGGAGTCTGGCATGGAAGGCTTCCTGATACAAGCAGAAACGATCGGGTGGGGGAGTGCTAGTCGGGTCGGAGGGATCAGGAAGCTCCAGATCGTACTTCGGAGGAACTCCATACTGAACCCTTATCAGTAGGAGTTCATCCGGAGTCAGAGAGCAGGGAATGGCACCCGGCGCAAAAACCGGGCGAAGCCCAGTCCCAGATGTGGGTTCGTCTACAGTGCGGGGGTCCTGGGGGGCTGAGGCGGACGAACTCCCAGAACCGCTAGAGACGGAGGTGTCGGAAGATATTTCAAATGAGGACCCTAAAAATCTCAGAGAAATCAGGCAGAACAAGAGGCGAAAGGTTTGCGGGGAACCAAACCAAAAGAGGGCGACAGGAGAAAGATGGAGGAAAAGGGGCGCCCGAATGGCAAGAAGGGGAACAAAGTTTCGGGACTAACTTAAGTCGCTCCGAAGGATGCAGAAGGTGCGAGGCAGGGATGGCTCGAAGGATGCCTAGGGCCAAGGTAGATGCCAAGGAGGGTCAAGGCTCTCGAAGAAAAGGCAGACACCGATAGAACTTTCAGGCAGAATAGGGCCCCTAAAGGCGGAAGGGCGGGTTTAAATAGACCCTGGGATCCGGCGCCATAATGATCGCGAATCCCCCCAGGCCGACCTGCGCTCGCCACATGTCCCACTCACCGCGGCAGGCGACTAAAAGCGGCTGACAGCTGACAGAGCCATTACTGCACCGTACCTGGGCCAACGTACCAGCGGAAATTCCGAAAGGTCCCTTCGAATCGCCCCGATTCGAAAAGACTCCAGCACGCGCGCATTTAATGCCAAAATATCTGGGGGCAATCGTGCACAGGATTCAAGGGGACAACTTCGGCTGCGAAAATTTCTCTGTACTTCTTTCATTTGAAATTCGAACTCGAAAGTAGGGGGACTGGTGTTGGGTATAAAATACCTCCCAGCCAAAGTTCATGATAGGGGCGACCCTCCTGGGATTCTACTGGCGTCAGACCTCCGACGACACCTTGCCGAACCTCTCCGGTGGTCGAGCCTCCGCAACATTCCCAAATTCTGTCTACGGATGGACCCCCACCAACGTCGACCTGACTCACCACGACGGGCGGATTCCACCCAAGTTCGACGGTGGTCGACCGACCGCAGGAAGACTTCGTCCGGACTCCTACGGGAGCCGGGCTCCATCCCCGACCTCAATTGCTGGAAGGCTTCGCCCGGACTCCTACGGGAGCCAGGCTCCGTCCCCGACTTCACTTACAGGTAAACTTCATTTGGACTCCTACGGGAGCCGGACTTCACCCACAACTACAATTGCAGGAAGACTCGCCCGGACTCCTACGGGAGCCGGACCTCATCCCCAACTCTGGTTACAGGAAGACTCTGCCCGGACTCCTACAGGAGCCAGACCTCGTCCCTGACTCCAGCTGCAGGCAGACTTCGTTTGGACTCCTACGGGAGCCGGACTCCGCCCATGACTTCACTTACAGGTAAACTTCGTCTGGACTCCTACGGGAGCTGGACTTCACCTACAACTCCAATTGTAGGAAGACTCAGCCCGAACTCCTACGGGAGCCGGACCTCGTCCCTAACTCTGGTTACAGGAAGACTCTGCCCGGACTCCTACGGGAGCCGGACCTCATCCCCGACTTCGGCTGCAGGCAGACTTCGTCAAGACTCCTACGGGAGTCGGACTCCACCCATGACTTCACTTACAGGTAAACTTTGTCCGGACTCCTACGGGAGCTGGACTTCACCCACAACTCCAATTGCAAGAAGACTCAGCCCGGACTCCTACGGGAGCCGGACCTCGTCCCTAACTCTGGTTACAGGAAGACTCTGACCAGACTCCTACGGGAACCGGACGACGTCCCCGATTTCGGCTGCAGGCAGACTTCGTCCGGACTCCTACGGGAGCCGGACTCCGCCCACGACTTCACTTACAGGTAAACTTCGTTCGGACTCCTACGGGAGTCGGACTTCACCCACAACTCCAATTGCAGGAAGACTCGCCCAGACTCCTACGAGAGCCGGACCTCGTCCCCAACTCTGGTAACAGGAAGACTCTGCCCGGACTCCTACGGGAGCCGGACCTCATCCCCGACTCCGGCTGCAGGCAGACTTCATCCAGACTCCTACGGGAGCCGGACTCCGCCCACGACTTCACTTACAGGTAAACTTCGTTCGGACTCCTACGGGAGCCGGACTTCACCCACAACTCCAATTGCAGGAAGACTCAGCCCGGACTCCTACGGGAGCCGAACTTCATCCCTAACTCTGGTTACAGGAAGACTCTGCCCGGACTCCTACAGTAGCCGGACCTCGTCCCCGACTCCAGCTGCAGGCAGACTTCGTCCGGACTCCTACGGGAGCCGGACTCCGCCCACGACTTCACTTACAGGTAAACTTCATTCGGACTCCTACGGGAGCCGGACTTCACCCACAACTCCAATTGCTGGTAGACTTCGCCCAGACTCCTACGGGAGCCGGACCTCATCCCCAACTCTGGTTGCAGGAAGACTCTGTCCGGACTCCTACGGGAGCCAGACTTCGCCCCCAACTTTAATTGCAGACAGACTTCGCCCGGACTCCTACAGGAGCCAGATCTCGTCTCTGACTCTAGCTGCGGGAAGACTCCGTCCGGACTCCCACGGGAGCCAGACCTCATCCCCGACTTTGACTGAAGGAAGACTCATCCGAACTCTCACGAGAGCCAGACTCCGAGCTCCTCTCAGACGGATAACTGGCCACCTCTCTCCGCCAGACACTCCAGCCGAACTTCGGCCGACAGGCCTGGACCCTCTAGCAGGCCGCAGTAACGGCCACGACTCTACTCCACTTCCTGCGATGGATTCCGTGCGGCTCCATCACTCCCTGACAGGCCACAATAATGGCCACGATCCTGCTCCACTTCCTGCGATGGATACCGCGCGATTCCTCCATCCTCTGGCAAGTCGCGACAACGGACGCCACTCCACTCCCTACGGCAGACTCCACGTGGCACGTCCCGGTGATAGCCACGGTTCCACTCCACTACTCTTCGCAATAAACTTTTTCTGACCATGGGCAGCCCACTGCCAGACGGTTACAAACATCGCTATCAGTCTGTTGCTCCCTCCGCCTATAAAAGGGGGACCCTAGATATGTTATTCTCTAAGCTCTCATTTTTACCTAAAAACTCTGCTAAAACTTTCGTTCGAGCACTCCATTCTTGTTAAGGCAGAGAACTGACTTGAGTGTCGGAGGGTCTTGCCGGAGCAACCCCACCTCCGATTTAGACTTCTTTTGCAGGTCCTGGCGGCGATCGTGACTCCCTCGACTCCAGCTTCTTCGGTGCAGGTGGATTTTTGCACCAACAGATTGGTTTAAATTTGAGTTCAAATGGGTTTGAATTTGAATGAAAACCTAGAGTCCAAATTGAGTTGGACTCTCTTCTTCACTCCACCACCTTTCTCCATGCATAAAGTATCTTTGCATGAGATTTTTTTGCACCATTCTAATATTGATCAACCCCTCTCTGAGTTTATAAGATGATGATAAAGTTGGGTTCAAAATTTAATTCAAATTTGATTTGAATTGGTGATAAGGATCAACCAATATTTGAATTTGAACCGAAACTATTTTTTTCTTATCCTTATCTTCCATGGGAGGCCAACCTTAAAAGAGGATCAGTTTTGTATGAGATTAAGAGTGATTTTTGGTGTGAAAAACTTAAGAGTAGGGATATAAAAAGTTGAGAGTGGGTTTGGCTTCTGTGCATGAGAAACAAAGGAAGTGTTCTTCCTCTCAAGCGTGAGCTATGGGTTCTAGGGTTTCAACTCTAGGTTTTGTGAGAAGAAAATATAATAGTGAGTCTTATCCAATCTTTCACACCACCACCTCCTCGTAAAGCTTCAACTTCTGATCTAGAGAAGTCCAGGAGATTTGAAGAAAGGAGCTTGGATCAGTCATCCAGAGTCTTCGATGCGAGCTAGTACTCCTGCAAAGGAAGATCTGATCAGGGCTTCGAGTGGATGATTTATAGAGGCCAGACGACCTGTGCGGCTGCTCGATATCAGCAAGAGCTTTGTATCATATTTATCAACAGTAAAAATCATCGACCCATGAAAAAGTGATGAGTTCTGAACTCAACCAATATGATCTAAAGGTTAGATCAGATTGAGGGCATCGATGTGATCAATATAGTTTTCTGTTTTATATCATATTTTATTATATAAAGTTTTCATATCATAGATCCTTAATGATAGTTTAGATCTAATCTAAGATATGTTTAGAAGATTAAAGTATTTAATCTTTTATTATTTTGCTATAAAATTTTAAAAATACATGCTTTGAACTATCCATTTTTTTTTCAACATCAGTATGTATCAGACCTAGAACTTCACTGGCTTGCTCATCTTTTTTAGTAAAAGGTGATTTGATCATTTTTCTAAGAAGACAGGACTCACAGATTGAAAGTGATTCACAACTACTGACTTCGAGGATTCTCTCTTGTGTCAATCTGTTTATTCTGTTCTTGTTAACATGACCTAATCTACAGTGCCAAAGGTAGATATTGGAGACATCACTAATTCTAACATATTTACTAGATGTGTACATTACACTAACAGATTGGGATAATATATAAATACCATTGTTCAGCTGTTCATTCATCATATTAATACCATTCATAATGATATTAAAATTATTTTTTTTATGAAAATTTCATAACCGTACATGGTCAAGAGGCCTATAGAAATAATGTTCAATAAAAAAGAAG
Source organism: Elaeis guineensis (assembly GCF_000442705.2). Taxonomy (NCBI): domain Eukaryota; kingdom Viridiplantae; phylum Streptophyta; class Magnoliopsida; order Arecales; family Arecaceae; genus Elaeis; species Elaeis guineensis. Next base: position 42,160,487 of record NC_026000.2, on the reverse strand, counting down.
GATAAAAGTGATATTTACTAAGAACAATTATATTGAACTTGAATACAAGCTTAACAGTCCCTAATGCTAGAACTGAAACTGATCTTCTTTCTCCAACATTAAGGAACCTTTCGCTTTCTTCAAATCTCCTACTGACCTGTAGACCCTACAACGAATTATAAATATTAAAAGAACATTTGATATCTAATACCCAGATAGTAGAATCACAAATTAAAAAATTACAAGGTGTTATCATATAATTATCTTGTCCAATAATAATTTGCTTTTTTTTCGGCCTGTTCGGATCTAAGGAGGTAATGTACTGATGATAATTCTTCTTCCAGTGTCTCTATTTCTTACAGTAGAAGCATTTTGCCTGACTCTGATCAGACTTGAGTTTCTTGATCTGATTGGGCTTGGGTGCCCCAGTACTTTGCACCCTTTTCTTATTCTTCTTGTTCTTCTTTTCTTTCTTAAAGGGTCAACGTCCAGAAGAAGATCCTCCCACAATATTCACTGACTCCTTGTGGAGCTGGTGATCCTTCTCAAAGTTCAACAGCAACCCCAGCAAACCATGGTAGTTGATCGCAAGCTTTGTCATTCGAAAATGAGTAAGAAAAAGGAGGTAGGAATTAGGCAGAGAGTTCAGAATGGCATCTTTTCGTAGCTTCTCATGCAGAAAAAAGTTAAGCTTACTTAAGCGCTCAATCATCTTGATCATATACAGTACATGATTAGTGACTGATGCTCTTTCCCTCATTTGAGCATTGAAGATGGCACAACTAGTCTTGTGCCTCTCAACATCGTCTTGGTGTGCCAAAGGACTCGTTCAATATTTGTAACATATCTTGTGACTGAGCATTCTCAAAATGATGGATGAACTTATCATTCATTACCGTCAACATAATACAACAAACCATAGTTCGATCATTGAGCCACTTTTAATAAATATCTCTGACTGTACTATGTGCATTCAGAGCTGGCTCCTCGGATGTCGGATCAATCAATACATACAAGATCTGTTTGTGCTCCAAGACTATTTTGAGCTTTCGATACCAGCTATTGAAATTTGGTCCCATCAATTTATCACTATCTAATAGTGATTGTAGCGACAAGGTGGTGGCCATAACTGCAAAAAAAAAAAAATCAAAACTTAATTAGTATATGAATTGATTAAGACTAAAGATATAAATTTTAGTCTAAAGATTTTTTTACTATTTTATTCGAATTAGTGGCCTCTACCTCCAATTTGAGAAATTATACTAATTTTTAGTTGGTACTAAAAATCCACATAGGCTGCACATGGGTCCGAGTGTGGCTCGGCCAACCCCTGTGCACTTATGGGTAAGTTCTTAACTAATTATTTCACCAAATAATTTCTAGCATTCAATTTTACTCCAGACACCTCTTCAGCAGGTGTGTGGTGTCTCCACTAAAAGTTTTGGTTAGATCCAACCATTAACATGTCAGAATTTAGTGCATCTGACAAATGAGTGACCAGGTCCGATTATGGCTTGACCAATCTGACCATCATCAAAAAGAATAACTAAATCAACATATTATAAATGATAATTCCGACAGTTGGATGAGCACCAGACGTGTGGCACCTCCAATGATCATCTAAACTATTGGACTCATTATCATTCAACTTAATAGGAGGCAATGATCTAGTTATCACTTTAACTATTTCATTTTAGGGACCTAACAATTTTAGAAGATTTAATTAGTTGAATTGAAAGATGAGAAAAGACTTGATCAGTTAATTTTAATCCTCCCACTGACTTCACCAAGTCAGATTAAAGAAGATCAGGCATAAGCTAGTCCAGCCAACCAGTTATAAATCTTCCAACTGACTTCACCAAGTTATGAAGAAGACTCAAGACAATTGAACTAAGAGCACCAAAATCAGTCATACTAATTTTCTAGTTAGCATAGGTCAACCCCAATCATTAAGTTATCTAATCGTTAAGTAAGTGAGATCGGTTAGAGAAATATGCCATTAACTCAACATAGATTCAATCTATACGAATAGCTCTCAATTAATGACCACCGATCAAAGCTGTCATCTTTACCTTAGACACCAACTGGTTAGTCATTTTCAATTTGATTAACTTATAGATTTGGGTTTGACCACGGAGCTACAATCAAAGTTCATATTGATCTAATCAAAGACATGGACTTGACCAACTATAACTATTGAAATTGATTAAGAGAAGAAATTGATCCAATCAGAATTAACTTTTAATTAGATTTGATCAATTACTAACATGATCCTTTATCAATAATTTCTAACCCTAGATCTAACCCAATTAAATGAACTTAACTCGAGCGAAACCATTAACCCATGAATTATAAAATTAATGCCTTAGATCTTTGATTCTCAAATTTGGATTACTTAATTCTCAATTAAGTTTTGGACTGACATGGGTTCGAATTCAATATTTGAAAATAATTTTTAATTTATAAAATATTTGTATAATTAATCATCTAATGATCAAAATACTAATTTTAAATCTAATATATATTATTTTAGATTTAAAATAAAGTTTTAAATTTTTTTTATTATTCATCATCATAGAAAAGATCATGCAGCACCCCTACACACCATAGGAGTCCTGTCAAATGGGTAATAGAGTTGTGAAATCCTGATTTTTTCTATGATCGGATGGCTATAAGGATCTATCCAATTAGATTATTATACTATTCAGATTTTAAATTAATTATTTAGATCTAATCTAAATAATTAAAATCAGATTTTATAAAGATCAGTACAAACTAGGAGAATCCTTGCACTGTAAGGGGTAAACCTTACAGTAGGACAACCTTATATCAGTTTGTGCGATCAAATCTATAATTAATTTTAGATCTAAATATCATATATCAGATCTAATCTAAATTAAATTATAAATCTAAATATATTAATATCAGGTTATATGCAAAAAAATTATGTCATAAGAAACCACGCTCTGATACCAATTGAAGAGAAAATGGGTAGTTTAAAGCATGTATTTTTAAAATTTTACAGTAAAAAATAAAAAACTAAACACTTTAATCTTATAAATATATTTTGAATCAAATCTAAACTATCAATTAAGGATCTATAATATAAAAATTTATATATAAAATTTGATATAAAACAGAAAACTGCATCGATCACATTGATGCTCTGAATCTGATCTAACCATTAGATCACATTAGTTGAGTTCAGAAGTCATCACCTTTTCATAGATCGATGATCTCCACTGCTGGTAGGTATGGTATGAAACTTTCACTAATGTCGAGTAGCTGCATAGGTTGTCCGACCTCTACAGATCGTCCATTCGAAGCCCTGATAGAATCTTCCTTTGTGGGAGTGCTAGCTCACGTTGAAGGCTCTAGATGACTGATCCAAGCTCCTTTCTTTGGATCTCTCAGACTCCTTCAGATCAAAAGATAAAGCTTTACAAGAAGTGGTGGTATGGGAGATTGAACAAGACTCACTCTTGTATTTTTCTTCTCACAAAATCTAGAGTTGAAACCTTAGACCCTACACCTCACGTCCGAGAGGAAGAACACTTCCTCTATTTCTCACGCACGGAAGCCCAACCCACTCTCAACTTTTCATGCCCCAACTCTCAGGTTTCTCATGCCAAAAATCACTTCTAATCTTACACAAATTGATCCCTTCTTAAGGGTGGCATCCCATGGAAGATAAGGATAAGGAAAAGATAGTTTCGGTTCAATTTAAATATTGGTTGATCTTTATCACCAATTTAAATCAAATTTGAATTAAATTTTGAATTAAACTTTATCTTCATATTATAAACTCAGAGAAAGGTAGACCAACATCAGATTGGTGTAAAAAATCTCATTCAAAAATACTTTATATATGGAGAAAGGTGATGGCATGAAGAGAAGAGTCCAACTCAATTTGGACTCCAGTTTTTATTCAAATTCAAACCCATTTAAACTCAAATTTAAACAACTAATTTTTAATTCAAAAAAATCAGATAAAGAATGAAAAAGCTTCTAGACATAAAAAAATTTACATAAAAAATTTTTTCACGTGAAGAATAAGAGGGCGCAAAGAAAAAGGTGCAAAGGGATTTGAATTTGAATTATTTTCTTATCTAATTAGATTCTTAACCCAACCAAATTAGATTAGACCTAATTAGATCACTAAACCTAATTTAATTAGATAGTAAAATAGTCTTGATTAAATTTTAATCAAATCAAAAATTAATCGAGCTCAAATTCTGATCAAATCAGGAATCAAACATCCTTAGCGATTAGGTCATCTCATAACCTAATCGGGTCAAACCAAATTAAATCCAATTCAATTAGATTTGATCCAAACCTCAATGGTCAATCAAATTGAGCTAATTAGTAATCTTATTACTAATCAATCTTCCTATAATTCACCAATAATTAGTAAATTTTTTATTATAACTTTTGCACAGGGTTAATCATCAATCAAATTGACTGTTTTACCCTAGAATGATTCTTAATCATTGATCAACCATATGATCAGTCAGAAATTTTTTTTGAGTGTGACCCATAGGTTCGAACCTAAACTGATAGTATAAGAATAATTTTCTATACTAATCAAAGTGACCATTTAGCATGATACCGACGTCCGGATAGATCGAAAGATTGCGAAGGCATCATTAAGAATCTATTGGCATATGTTACCGTATAATTCATCCCTTTGACCCAAATGCTCAAGGTGACCTAGAGTTTAATATTAACCCTGAATATGGTCATCCACATTGTATTTTAATTTTTAAAATCTATCACATGGATTATCCCCGATCAGATTTTTACTAAATTAAAATAAACTATACATTAACTCTACTTATTCGGAGGGGTCAATTCATCTTGACTCACACATGACTTTCAAGTACTTGACTATACCCAAAATCTTTCATCACTGAATTAAAAATTTAGATAGTCGGTATCAAAGTACAGTGATTGCTTCCAAGTCATCATGGTGATCTCAGATCGAGGGATATTTATACCCATATCCTTCATGAGCTACTCTTGACAGCAGAGTGCTCAGTAATTGTCAGTTCAGTGAGATATACTCCTTACATCTCACTGCATGTCTCCACACTCCTTTGGTTAAAAGGACAACAATATACATGGATATACAACGACTATACTTGATATAGCTATCATCCTAATAATAGTGTATCATTTGAGTTGTGAACTTAAGATTTAAGATTAAACGATATATCCTCCTATATCGAATCAAATAGTCCTAAAACTTCATCACATAACAAAATTCAAAATAAGATTACATAGTGATGAAAAAAATTAAATAATATTTATTAATTTAATAATTCATATATAATTACAATTAAGCTCCACCGTCAATAAATTGATAATTGGCTTTGGGACATAATTTTCAATACATCCATTTCGAAAGAAGCGATCTATATGCCAGTCTATCCGGATCGATCACCATCCTCATGATGATACTATGATTGAAAGCTTTTAAAATTATATATTTATCTCTAATTCTCAACACTTTAAGAATATATATCGAAATGTTAATTCCATGGATGATTCAAGGACACATCACACTTGAATGAAAACAAACTTACCCATTTATTGATCAAATCAATGAATTAAGTACAAAATTATGTCCTAGATTTATTATAATGTGTCAGCCATATTGACTTTTAGGACATATATTTAACAATCTCTCACTTGGACTAAAGCCAATTGGCCACTAATCTAAGTCTAATCTTCTCAAGATAGATTTTCATCTTTGGTTGGCTCAATTGGTCACCACGTTGTCTGTGGAGTCTTCTACCCTTCACACCTCAATATATTTTTTTTGAGGTAGTCACATAAGAAAAATAAGCATATTGTGACAACAATGTGCTTTGATTTTATGAGATCTCGGCTCCTTAGCAAGTGCTATAGCTCCATTGTTGTCGTAATAAAGTGGTATGGCATCCGATGTTATTATCCCAAGCTCCACGATGAACTTCTTGATCCAGAAGTCTTCTTTTATAGTATCTGAAGTAGCAATATATTTAGTCTTTGTGGTCGAATTTGCTATGATAAGTTGTTTAGAACTCTTCTAGTGACTACGCCACCATTGCAAGTGAACACATATCCTGACATAGACTTTCTATCATCAAGATTAGACATGAAGTCTGAATCAGTATACCCCTCGACTCGCAACTCAGAACTTTTTTCAAAGATCAAGAATAAATTTTTAGTTCTTTTTAAGTACTTAAGAATATTCTTCACAGCTATCCAATACTCTTTATCTGGATTCGACTGATACCTGCTCATGATACTCACAGTAAGGATAATATCAAGTTGAGTATATAGTATGGTATACATAAGGCTCCCTATAGCTGAAGCATAAGGAATCTTACTCATATGCTGAACTTTCTCAGATATGGTTGGACACATCATCTTGAAAAGATGAATACCATATCTAATAGGTAAAAGTCTTCTTTTAGAGTTTTTCATATTAAACCTCTTCAGCACTTTCTCTATGTATAGCTTTTGTGAGAGGCCTAGTATCTTTCTAGATCTATCCCTATAGATCTTTATTTTAAGAATATAAGATACTTCTCCTAAGTCTTTCATG
>NC_026000.2:42124675-42153816 GCF_000442705.2 Elaeis guineensis | reverse complement strand
CATAACCTCCCCCCCTACGCCCTCTCTCTTATTCCACGCCAATCTCTTCTTATTTTGTGCAACAAAAGCCCTCTCCCAGGTCTTTTCCACATCCAAAAGGTTTTCTCTCTTCTTTCATACATGAAAAGTGGTTGTGGATCAAATCAAAGTAGGAATAAGTTTGGATTTCAAATTCTATGAGATAGAGTTTTAGAAATCCAAAACTCTTTTCTTTTTATATCGAATTTACATAGATTTTTTCTAAACCTTTTATGGCTTTTAGGGCACAAATTGTGCACCCTTTGCTGGTGGTCCATGCACGAAAATAAGGAGGAGGCACCCAAGAGTTGGGCACCCCTTATCTTGCCATGTTTGGATAAGCCTTGACTAGGTATTTGACCTAGACAAGGACTCTATCATATCTCTCTCTATAAAATGAGTTTCTTCATAAAATTTTTGGAACACAGAGATTTGAGAGACCTTTGGGGCATCCAAAAATCAGAGAGAAAGACCTTTGGGTCGTGGAGATATAATAGACACAAGATAGGGTGTCTAGGAGAGAGTAAAGAGAAAAAGAAGAGGGTCTTCTTCTAGGGTTGTTAGTTTCATCTCTTCCCTTCCTCCATCTTGAGTTTTCTGAGAGTATCTCAGATCTAAAACTTCTTTTCCTACTTCTCATCTTTGGAAGAGCCCAAATCAAGAAGAAGGAGGCACCTAATCAACCGTCGAAGAAGGATCAACGCAATACTAGCATACTGTGCTGATTTTCTGAAGCAGGACTTCTGGTCGAGATTCGTGGGCTCGTGTGGATGACTCCTAGAGACCGGACGTATGTGCAATTTGCAACATCATCCTCAAGCCCGGATCAGCAAGGTTAGAACATCTAACTTGCAAGGTAATAGATTTGATCTATTATTTAATACATACATTAGATGTAGTATAGAAACATGTTGATATGATCAACATGTAGTTCATGGTCTATATATTTTAATTTTTAATTTAATACTATATAATAATCATGTAATAGAATCTTAGATCTAAAGATTCTTTAGTTCTAAAAAATAAATTTTAAATTATTTTAATCTTCCACTGCTTGATCTTAAAAAAGTTTTAAGATCTAATCCTGAAACCCTAGATCTGGTTCCTACACCCATGTCCTCTCTTCTTCTCCCTTTCTCCTCCCCTCTCTTCTCCTTGGGACATCCCACACATCCTCCCTTGTTAGGCATCCCACTTCTCCTCCACACCCAAGCTAATGGGCGTCCACTTGTTGCTAGTTCCTGGTGTTTGGTAGCAGCACAAAGCAAGGAAGAAATGCAAGAGAAAAAGAGAAGAAGAAGATCAAGGAAAGAGATCAAGTGTTGATCGTGATCCAGATTTTGTTTAGATTCAGCAGGTTAAATTTTTTTAGAAAAAAAAATTCAACTTGAAGAGGGCTGTTCTAGGCTGATCCCGAGTGGATACCCATAGAGATCGGATACTTGTGCAGCTAGAAAAAAATTTTTTCTCTTTCAGATTTAGATTTAAAGAAAGGGATTGTGAAATAGATTTATGATTTGATCACAATTTAAATTTTAGTATATGTCAATTTTAGCACATAAACTATATCCTTATGGTTTTATATTTTTATGCATGCATGATTCAGATTAAAAGTGTTTTAATCTTATATTCTACTGTAGTGTTTAGAAAATAAAGTTTTGAAACATACATATATGCCTCAAACCTCAAATTCCAACAGGGTGTTGGAGATTATTTTTGTGTGATAAAAATAAAAAAGAATAAAAAGGCATGCATGGAAAAAAGGGAAAATTGGCATGTTCCTTCCTAGCTGCATCTCTATCTCAATGCCACCCCTCTCCTCCTTTCTTCCATATCATGCCCCACCTTCAGATCTGATCTAGAGAGAGAAAGATTAGAGAGAGAAGAAGAAGGAAGAGAGGTTCTTGTTCCTCTTCTTGGCATCCTATTCAGATCCCGTCAGATCTGTGCGAAAGGATTCGCATAGCCTTTGTCTTTTTCGAGATCTAGAAGAAGAGATTTAGATCTAACCCAAAGAGTGAGGCCTGCAAGATGCTAGCGCTCTGGTGGTTTTGGTGCTTCAATCAGACCATCTTCGTGTGGATACCAGCAGAGGTCGGATGCTTGTGCAGCTACGACAGAAATCCCGAGCATCCATCGGATCCGATCTGAGTGAGATCAAAGGAAAATGATTAAGGTAATCATTCTTTCTTTTTTGATTTCTGATTTTAGATCTGATGCATAAATTTATTTCAAGTATGTTAATAGATCCTTAGATGATTTAGGATTAGATCCAAGCATGCCTAGGATTAAAATTATTTTAATCTTATCTGTCCATTGTGTATGTTCATGAGATAAAAAATTTGCATGTTGAAATCACCTAAATCTAATAGTTTGACTGTACATACACTTGGTTCCTAGCTATTTGGGCTCTTGCGGTATATGTTAGCTGCAGTAGGTTCACTATAGGAGTAGGTTGCACCTAGATGAAATCTATTAATCTTGATAGATATGAGTAGTCTTATGCGATTTATGAGACTGAGTTCAGAAAAACTTAGCTAAGATAGTGTGGTTAGTGAAAAGAAGTTTTCACAGAAAATCAAAAGATGAACTCGAGTCGAATAAATTTGATATATGACTGATGATGAGGTTTGACAAGTAGTCCTTAATCTCCATCTAGTTATGACTCATGATAGAATTATTGTATCCTATGATAATTGCACCTAAATATTCATTGCTTCTTGCTGGATTGCCACTACATGCTGCTAGGTGTCACCAGTAAATTGTGAGAATCACAAGCTGTTGGAAAATATAGGTGATTTCATGCATGCATTTCAAAAATTTGAAATAAATTATAGCGGAAGATAATAAGATTAATCAAATTAATTTAACATGCATATGATCTAATCATCAAATCAATCTACTCAAGGATCTATGACATGATATGTTGGATATAAAATCTAAAATAATCACATAATAAAATCTGTATGGATGGATGTAAGTAGTAGATCAAATCTACACCTATCTGAGTGCAGAACTCGATACTTGATCGTGGATCGATGATCACTGCTACTAAGAGATATGGTGAAGATGATTCTTGCTGGTTGCTCGTAGCTGCACATACATCCGATCTCTACGAAAAATCCACTCGAAGCTCCGATCTGATCAGTCTTCTCGGAAGTGCTAGCTCGCGTGAAGACGTTCTTCTTGGTTGATCTGCATCCTTTCTTTAAATCTTTAAAATTTTTTCAAAGATTGAAGATGGACTTTTGGAGTGGATAAAGAGGTGAAAGAAAGATGGAGCAAAAAATAATTTTTTTCTTATTTTTTCTCTCTTCCCAAACCCTTAGGACCAAAACTCTAGAAATTAGGTTTTTTGCATACACCCAAAAAAAAGGACTCTCCTTCTCCTTTTACATCATGAACCCATGCCCCAAAGCTTCCTTACATGAAGGCCTCTTCTTCTGGTGTCTTACCCATACAAGAATAAAATAAAACTCCTTTTATTTCAATGTGTAAGGAGGTTGGGATGAAGAGTCCAAGAGATGTTGGTCTCTTCCATAGTTGTCGCACCTTCACAATCCCATGCCAAAACATGCCCAAAAAAATATGGGATGCCCCTTCCCATATTTTTTTATAGTAATTTAGTTCTTCAACTAATTTATCATGATAAAAATCTCCTCAAAATATCACACATATAAGGAGAAAAAATTAAGTTGGCGGCAAGGTTTTTTAGATAATATCAAATATTATCTATATGGTATCCAATTCAAATGTAATTTGAATAGACAATTTAAAATCTGATCTTAGCTAAATTTGGATGTGAGATAGAGAAGGGAAAGATCTCTTTGGCATGAAAAAATCTCATACAAAAAAATTTTATGCATAGAGAAAAGTGGCATCCAAGTTTTGGTGCGCAAGGGAGAAGTCCAATCTTCTATGGACTCTTTTGTTTCCTTATTTGAATCCAAACCAAATCACATCTGATTTAACCCAAATAAAATAGATAAAACTCAATCTAATTAGGTTCATAAATATTGAATCAAATTTTAATTAAATTAAGAATTGATTGAACCAAAGTCCTGATCAAATCAGGGATAATTCTCCCTTAGCGCTTAGGTCATCTCATAACCTAATCGGATCAAACCTAATTGAATCTAATTTAATTAGATTTTATTTAATCCTCTTTTCTTAATCAAATTGAGTTAATCAATAATTTAATTATTAATTAATCTTTCATTAATTCACTAACACTTGATGAATAAATTTATTACAACTTTTGCATAAGGTTAACCATCAATCGAATTGATGGTTAAATCTTTAAACGATTTTCAATCATTGATCAGCCACATGATCAGTCAGAAACTTCTTTTGAGTGTGATCTCATAGGTTCAAACCTAAGCTAGTAGTATAAAAATAAATTTTAGAACAAATCAATGTAACTATCTAGCAATGGGACCCGACGTCCAGACAGGTTGAATAATGGCGAAGCAACATTCAAGAACCTACTGACGTATGGTTATCGTATAATTCATCTTTTTGATCTTAATACTCAAGGATGATCTAAGATTTAACTATCAATCCTAAATAAATCATCCACATTATATTTCAATCTTTTAAATCTATCACATGGATTATTCGAGCTCAGATTTTGCTAAATTAAAATATATTGATACATGAACTCCTACTAATTCAGAGGGGTCAATCCCATCTTGACTTATGCACCGACTTGACAAGTACTTGATTGCATCCAAAAATCTTTCATCATTAAATTATAAATTCAGATTATCCGATATCAAAGTACAGTGAATTACTTGCAAGTCACCATGATGATCTCAGGTCGGAGGGATACTTATACTGATACCCTTCGCAAGCTATCCTTGATAGCAGAGTGCTCTGCAGTTAGTCACGTTCAGTGATGATGTACTCCTACATCTCACCTGCATGCCATACCAATGTCTCCACACTATTTGATTAGGAGGACAATCAACACATATGGCACACAACGACCTACACTTGATATTGCTATCATCCTAGTAATAGCTTATCGTTTGATCGTGAACCAGTTTAAAGATTATGCGATAAATCCTCTTTTATCGGTCAAAGTAATCTTAAGAACTTCATTATAATATAAGTGTTTGTTAGAAGATGTAACCTTGTGATGAAGAAGGCCAAATAATTTTTATTATTTATCAATTCATATATAATTATAATTAGTACAATCGTCAAACGATTGACTTTAGGACATATTTTCCAACAACTATCACTTGAACTAAAGTCCATCAGTATAGTATTATATACCCATCTTCGATTTATCATCTCTAAACTCTTAGATACTGAGACTTTAGTAAATGGGTTAGTCAGATTTTTCTTTCCGTCGATCTTCTAAAGATTGATGTCGCCTTAATAGATTTTTTGAATAAAGTGGTAGCGATGCAAAATGCTTGATAAGCTAATGGGACTTTGGCTCCTTGGCATGAGCTATAGCTCCGGTGCAATACAATACTACAGAACATTCATCGAAGGGTACCACTCCTAGCTTGCCAGTGAATCGGTATAATCACAAAGCTTCCTTGGATGCATTGGATGCTGCAATGTATTCAGCGTCGTAATTTAAATTTGGCTATAATTTTTTTGCTTAGAACTTTTTCAGCAGATTGGTCCATTATTCAGGATAAGGATATATTCTGACACGTTCTTTTTATTATTATATTCAACTAAAAACTGAAGTCATACTCTACAAGTTTTAAGATAGATTTTCCACAACCGAGTCACTGGTCCTTAGTATTTTCAAATACTTAAGGATGACCTTCCAGTGATTCTCACCCGAATCTTGCAGGTATCCACTCACTACCCTAGTGGGTATACCATATCCGATCTCATACATGATGTACATGATAGAATAAATTCTACTCATAAACACCCTATGTATGTTGGATTGGAAAAATCCAAGCAGTCTCTTAGATCTATCTCTATAGATCTTCATCCCTAGGATGAGAGATGCTTTTCCCAAGTCTTTTATGGAGAACAATGATAATAGTGAAATCTTTATTCCATGTAATGTAAGAAATATCATTCTCGATAAAAAAAATTTTATTCACATACAAAACAAGAAACACACTCATAGAACTATTAACCCATTTGAATTTGTAAGATTTTTCTTCATTCTCAACGAAGCCATACGTTTTGATCACTTATCAAAATATATGTTCCAACTTCAAAATATTTAACATTGCCATAGAAGAAAATATCTCATTATAGTCAATACCATAATATTGATGATATCCTTAGGCAATCAGATGAGCTTTGTAGGTCTCCACCTTCTCGTCTATGCTCTCTGATCCTATTGAAGATCCACTTACACCTTATAGATTTTACCCCTTCGAGTAGATCAATGAGTGTCCATACAGCATTGATCTTCATAGATTTTATTTTAGACCTTATGGATCCAAGCTACTAATCGGAGTCGGACCTCTGTATGGCATCCATATGAAAGAAAAATGGATAGTTCAAAGTATATATTTTTAAAATTTTATAATAGAATAATAAAAGATTAAATATTTTAATCTTTTAAACATATCTTAGATCAGATCTAAACTATCATTAAGAATCTATGATATAAAAAATTTACATATAAAATATGATATAAAATAGAAAACTACATCGATCACATCGATGCCCTGAATTTGATCTAAGCTTTAGATCATATTGGTTGAGTTCAGAACTCATCACTTTTTTATAGATTGATGATCTTTACTATTGATAGGTATGGTACAAAGCTCTCACTGATGTCGAGCAGCCACACAGGTCGTCCGACCTTTACAGATCATCCACTCGAAGTCTTGATCAGATCTTCCTTCACGGGAGTGCTAGCTCGCATCGAAAGCTTTGGATAGCTGATCCAAGCTCCTTTCTTCAGATCTTTCAGACTTCTTCAGATCAAAAGATGAAGTTTTATGAGGAGGTAGTGGTGTGGAAGATTGGAGAAGACTCACTCTTGTATTTTCTTCTCACAAAACCTAGAGTTGAAACCCTAGAACCCACAGCTCACGCCCGAGAGGAAGAACACTTCCTCTATTTCTCATGCACGGAAGCCCAACCCGATCTCAACTTTTCACATCCCCACTCTTAGATTTCTGACACCAAAAATCACTCTTAATCTTGCACAAAACTAATCCCCTTTTAAGGTTGACATCCCATAGAAGATAAAGATAAGAAAGAGGTAGTTTTGGTTCAAATTCAAACATTGGTTGATCCTTATCATCAATTCAAATTAAATTTGAATTAAATTTTGAATCAAACTTTATCCTCATTGTATAAACTCAGAGAGGAGTTGATCAACATCAGAATAGTGCAAAAAATCTCATCCAAAAATACTTTATGCATGGAGAAAGATGGTGGCATGAAGAAGAGAGTCCAACTCAATTTGGACTCTAGGTTTTCATTTAAATTCAAACCTATTTGAACTTAAATTTAAACCCACCAATTTTTAATTCAAAAAGAATCAGATGAAGACATAGAAAAAGCTTCTGAGTATAAAAAGAATTACATAAAAATATTTCTCACGTGAAGAATAAGAAGGCGTAGAGAAAGGAGGTGCAAGAGATTCAGGTTCGAATTATTTTCTCATCCAATTAGATTCTTAACCTAACCAAATTAGGTTAAATCCAGTTGAACCACAAAACCTAATCTAATTAAGTAGCAAATAGTATCAATTAAATTTTAATCAAATCAAAAATTAATTAAGCTCAAGTCCTAATCATATTAAGAATCGAATACCCTTAGCGATTAGGTCATCTCATAACCTAATCGGATCAAACCAAATTGAATCCAATTCAATTAGATTTGACTCAAAACTCAATGCTTAATTAAATTGAGTTAATTAATAATATAATTACTAATCAATCCTCTTATAATTTACTAATAATTAATAAATTAATTTATTATAATTTTTGTATAGGATTAATCATCAATTGAATTGACTGTTTTATCCTAGAATAATTTTTAATCGTTGATCAACCATATGATTAGTCAGAAACTTCTTTTAAGTGTGACCCCATAGGTTCAAATCTAAGTCGGTAGTATAGGAATAATTTTTTTATACCAATCAAAGTAACCATCTAGTAATGATACCCGACGTCCGAATAGGTCGAAAGATTGCAAAGCATCATTCAAGAACCTATTGGCATATTGTTACCGTATAATTCTCTTTGACCCAAATGTTCAAGGTGACCTTAGGTTTAACTGTCAACCCTGGTATAGTCATCCATATTGTATTTCAATTTTTAAAATTCATCACATGGATTACCCTAGTCAAGGTTTTACTGAATTGAAATACACTGATACATTAACTCCTACTTATTTGGAGGGATCAATTCCATCTTGACTCATACACTGACTTCGCAAGTACTTGATTGTACTCAAAAACTTTTCATCACTGAATTAAAAATTTAGATAGTCTGGCATCAAAGCACAGTGAGTTGCTTGCAAATCATCGTGGTGATCTCAGATCAAAGAGATACTTATACCCATATCCTTCACGAGCTACTCTTGACAGTAGAGTGCTCAGTAATTGATCATGTTTAGTGAGATGTACTCCTACGTCTCACTTGCATGTCATGCTAGTATCTCCACACTCCTCGGTTAAGAGAACAAATAACATACATGGCACACAACGATCTATACTTGATATAGCTATCATCCTAATAATAGTATATCATTTGATCATAAATTTAAGGTTTAAGGACTAAATGATATATCCTCCTATATCGAATCAAATAGTTCTAAGAACTTCATCACATAATAGGAGCTCAAAATAAAATGTACATAGTGATGAAAAAATTAAATAATATTTATTAATTTAATAATTCATATATAATTATAATAATAAGCTTAATCATCAATAGGCTGATGATTGGCTTTGGGACATAATTTTCAACATCATGTAGGTGATCTAATCCTTATTGTTCTCATCGAGTTCAATAGGATCACGTCCTGAAACTAGAAATCGAAGTATCTATCCAATAGATGTAGTACTCTATCGGATCTTCTTAATGGTGTTTTTACAACAGGTTCTGGATTTGGTCTAATCAAATTCGATTCTATGGGTCCACTGGATCATCGATTCTTCTACCTATCAAACTTCATAAGTTCTACATTAAAAGTATCAGTTCATTCACTAAGGTACTCTTTTTCTAAAAAGAATACTGAATAACTCTTGTTCTTTAGCAAGATAGAAGTAATATCCCCTAGATTTTTTGAGGTTACCATACAAAATAATACGTATAAGATCGGGATCCAAGCTAATATATCTGCAATTACTTGACATGAACTAAACACTCCCAAATCCAAAGGTAAGAAAGTATCGGCTTATGTGTAGTCCATATCTAATATGGAGTCTTTACGACTGAATAATTTAAAATCCAGTTCAGAACATAACAAGCAGTCTTAAGAGTATAACCTTAAAAGGAGACTAGCAGACTTGTAAAATCCATTATGGATCGAACTATATCTAACAAAGTTGATTCTAATAAGAGAGAATCCTATTCTCTTCTAGATATGTCAAAAATTCATCGAAAGGGTATTCTCCTCTTTGGTTTGACCAAAGAACTTCAATACTCTTCCAATTCATTTCTCTATCTAATTATGGAATCATTTAAATATTTTAAATAATTTATAATTATAGCAAATATGTTTGTAGATCCAATACATCAATATGTATTAGATTCAGAACATCATTGGCTTGTTCACCTTTTTCAATAAAAGGTGACTTCGTCATCTTACTAAGAAGATAGGATTGACAAGTAGACAATGATTACAATCATTGACTTCAAGAGTTATCTCCTATTGATCCTATTCTTGTTTATATGACTGAGCTTAAATTACCAAAGATAGGTATCCATGATATAATCTACTCTAAAGAGTTTGTTTGTTGTGTACTATACACAAACAGACTATGTAAATATCATTTCTTAGTTGTCTACCATGATTTTCACATCATTCATAATGATATCATAAAATCATTAGACAATAGTGATAATCATTAAAAAATATTATTAGAATTAAAAATATGCTCGATGATTTTTAAAATCAAAATTAGAACATAACTTTCATCTCCAACATTCAGAAACCTCTTGCAGTTTTCAAACTTTCTACTAATCTGAAGTTGTTACAATACTTTGCATGGACTTCTGATATCCAATACCCAAGTAGTAGTATCACAGATAGAGAAATCATAAGGTGTTATCATATAAATATCTTATCCAGTAATTCTTTACTGATTTCTCTTTCTTAACCTATTTGAATCAAGGGACTCTGTTAGACTAGGTTCATCTTAGACTCTTTTGTCAGTTCGAGCTCATCAGCCCAAGCATGATTCTTTTGCACCATCTTTTTTATTTTTCTTTCATAAAGAATTATTGTCCTACTGAAGACACATCTTTAGAGATGCAAAAGAACTCTTTCAAAATTTGAAAGATTTCCTCCCACTGAGCATTAATAAATTTATAACTAAATTTGTATTCTTTACTGCTCTCAAAAAATATCACATAGTGATATGATCATTTGGCCACTTCTGATAAGTGTCTTTGATCGCATCATATGTGTTGGATATAAAAACTTCAGGTACTATATCCATAATCATATATAGGATCCATTCGTGCTCTAGAACTATTTACAACTTTCAATACCAATTATCAAAGTTGGGTTCTGTAAGTTAGTCACTGTCAAACAGTGAACGGAGCAACAGATATCTAGCCATAATTGAAAAAAAGTACAAGATCTCTATGTTTATGAATTGATTAAGCCTAAAGACTTGAACTTTAGTCTAAAGGTTCTCCCACTATTTTAGTCGAATTGTTGGCTTCTACATCCAATCTAAGAATTACCCTATTCTTTAGTGGATACTAGAATCCACACAGACTGCACATGAGCCCGACTTTGGCCGACTCACTTATGTACATCTATGGGTAGGTTCTTAACCAATTATTTTTTTAAATAATTTCTAGTAATTAATTTAGTCTCAGATAATTTTTCAGTTGACTTTGGTCTTCTCTACAAGCCCTGGTTAGGTCCAACAATTAACATGATCAAACTCAAAAATCTAACTACCAAATGATTAGACTCGATTTTGGCTGGCTAACCTGACCTATTGTTACAGAGATTCGACTGAGTCATCATATTATGAATGATAATTTCAATAGCAGACGAGCACCAGACCTTTGGGCCTCCAATAATCATCATACTAATGGATCCATTATCATCTAACTTAATGAGAGGCTATGATCTAGTTATCACCATAACCAGCTCATTTTATGGATCTAATAATTTAGAAGATTTAATTTATGAATTGAAAAAAGAAAAAATCAATCAGTAAACCATAATTCTCTCACTAACTTCACCAAGTCATTGAATTAGATTAAAATCATGCTGGTTGAATTGGCATCTAGATCAGTCACACTGATCAATCTTAATGGCATGGATCAATTTGAATCACTTAGCGGTCTAATCAAGACATAATTCATCAAATTGATCAGATAAGTGAGATTGATGGGAGGTTCTGGTAAGCTTATTTTAGACACCATCGAAATGATCAGGTAAGCCATTCCCAATTAAAAACCACCGATCAAAATGTCAAACTTATCTTAGATACCAATTGGTTAATTAGTTTTGATTTGACCAGCCTAATGATTCGAGTTCAACCACTGAGCACAATCAAGATCTATTTGGTCTAATCAAAGAAATAGACTTGACTATCTACAATTATTATATTAAAAAAATTCTTATTAATCTAATTTAATATTTGGTTAGATTTAATCAATTTCTTTACATAGTCAATTAATTCTTTGATTCTAACCTTAGGTCTAACTCAATTAAAAGGATCTGATTTGAGCTAACCCATACCTCCATATTTTATGAGAATGATATTAGATCTTTAATTCATAATTTTAGATCTAATTGATTTTACACTTAATTTTTAATTAAGTTTCAGCATCAACATGATTTAGATTTAGGTTTGAAATAATTTTAACTTTTTATTTTATAAATAATTTATAATAAATATTATGTAAAGATTTTTTATTCTAAAACTAGATCAACTCAATCAACATTGAGCTGGCTACACAAAGGACTGGGTCAACTCAGTTCAAAACTGGATTGGGTCAGTAATTATGTTAGCATGATTCAGATCTAAAAAATCTTATATAATTTTAAAATAAAATCAATCATAAATACCTTTTAGATCATATCTAAAATTTTTTATGATTTAAAATTTTATTTTTTTATGATTAAAATAATTTTAATCATATAGATTAGATATTTTATTTTTCATACAACTTTATATCACATACAATAAACCTAAGGTTTTAAGATCTAGAATTTTATAGAAAAATAAGTTCTTCCTTTTGCATTCTTCTTCATGGGCTTTAATTACATGGTATCCCTACACGCCATAAGAGCACCCCATCAAATGGGAAGAGAGGATCTTTAAACTCTTCTTGCTCTATGATCGGATGACCTGATGATCAACCCAATCCAAGTACTTGCTAATCAGATCATCTAATCTAATCACATATCATATATACTTGAATTTAGATCTAATCTAAATTACATCAGATCTGATCACAATCTTAGATCATATTTAAATCAGATCATAAATATTATATGCAATACATAAAATTAAATTTTATCAAAGATCAACACAAACTAGGATAACCTGTTCACTGTAAGGGGTAAATCCTACAGTAGGACAATCTTATTTCAATTTGTATGATCAACTATTAATTAAATTTTGATCTAAGATATCACATATCAGATCTAAATAAAATCAAAATTTAGATTTAATATACACATATAACATGTCGTAACGAACCTAGGCTCTGATACCACTATTAAAAAATGTAGGCGATTTCATGCATATATTTCAAAAATTTTTGAATAAATTATAGTAAAAGATAATTAGATTAATCAAATTAATCTAATATGCATATGATCTAATCATCAAATCAACCTACTTTAAGATCTATAACATGATATGTTGCATATAAAATCTAAAATAATCACATGATAAAATCTACATGCATGGATATAAGCAGTAGATCAAATCTACACCTATCTGAGTTCAGAACTGGATACCTGATCATGGATTGATGATCGCTGCTGCTGAGAGACATGATGAAGATGATCCTTGCTGGTTGCTCATAGCCGCATACACGTCCAATCTCTACGAGAAGTCTACTCGAAGCCCTAATCTGAACAGTCTTCTTGGGAGTGCTATCTCGCATGAAGATATTCTTCTTGATTGATCTAAATCCTTTCTTTAAATCTTTAAAATCTTTTCAGAGATTGAAGATGGACTTCTACAGGAGATGAAGAGGTAGAAAAAAGATGGAGAAGAAAAATATTTTTATCTCTTCCCAAACCCTTAGGACCAAAATCCTAGAAACTAAATTTTTTGCACACACCCAAAGTGAAAGGACTCTCCTTCTCTTTTTATGCTATGAATCTATTGAATTTGTGTCTTAAAAATCAATTGTTGACTGACACATTATGTAATTCTAGGGCCTAAACTTATACTTGTAATCTTTTTATTATCAATAAAATTTTTTCATTCTAATTATGTTTGTGTCCATGATTTATCTAAAAATTAACAAAAATAATTTTATATATTTTTAAAGAGTAAGAATTTGAGAAATACATTAATTAGTGATTAATTTTTAAATATTCCGATTAAAGGATCATCACATAGGACAGTGATCAATCTATTTGAGATCAGTGTACGGTTCACCTCTCTTATGGACAGATGAGTCTCAGGTCTACGATATAGAGACACTGGAGTGAAGTGCAGGTGGTTGTTAAAGAATAACTTGCACTGAGTGTGACCAACATGAGAACCATATGGATGTCTACTCACTCATCAGTAGTCTTCTCGATGCTGCAGTGGTGTGAGTGATCTTTTGACCTATGGTACTATTGGCTATTCACAGTGAGGCTACTGGATTTGACTGCATGTTTCTTTGATCCCTAGCCATTCGGATCCTTGCTGTGTATGTTGGCTTCAGTAGGTTCAGGTTCGCTATTTGGAGTAGGATGTACCTAGATGAAATCTATCGATCTTGATAGAAAAAGAGAAGTCTATGTGATTTGTGAGACTGTGTTCATAAAGTCTTTGACCAAAGTAAGTATAAAAATTGAAAAAAAATTTCACAAATTTATAAATAAACTCGAGTCGAGCTAATCTAGCATATGACTGATGATGGGTTGACGAGTTCTCCATGACCTCTGTCAAGTCGGAACTCACGATAAAAGGACTAAATCATATGATAACTGTACTTAGAGATTCATACTTTTATTCTACTGAGTTGCCATTACATACTACTAGATTCACTAGTGGATTATGAGACTCATCGGACGTCATCTGATGATCGATGGCCATCGAAGGATAAAATTAAAAATATTTCAATCCATCGAAAAGAATTTTGATGATATTATGATGGAGATCATAATATATCTCACTACTAGATAGAATGAATGGGATCACATATTAAGAGATTTAATCTCGAATTTATCAATTAGGCTCATGAAGTTTCAATTGGGTTAGGATTTATTGAAATCTTATTAGATTTATGAGAACCATGCTAGTACATGGTTAAACCTAATTCTTCTCAAAACTTCGATTTGATCAAGTTCATAGCCTTGAACCTAACCTAAATCCATTTGAATTTAATTAAGCTCTTAATTATGGCCAAGAGGATTTGATTAAGTCAATTAGTTAGCATAATTATCCTAACATTATCTCTTCTTTATCTCCTAATTATCTCTAAGTGTGCGTATGGAATAAATGGAAGATTGGGTGGTGCCTTCCTTCTCTTTTGGCAAGAATTGGATGCCAAATCCTAGAGGGCCCACTCCCTCTTATATGGCCTGGTGTGGAGGAGAGAGAGGTGGGGCCATGCCCCTTCTTATTTAGATAGAAATCCTATTGTGGGCACCAAGAGTTGGCACCCGAACTACCTGACATGTATTCCTTGGGCACCTCTTGTATATACTTAAAGGGCTGATCATATACCATTTATATTATTTTTAACTGGAATAAATCAGATTAAAAAGGTAAAAGATTCTTATGAGATAAGGATCTATCTTTTTAAGATAATTGGTTCCTATTATGTATCAGGGTAGTATCTATATAAAGGGATGTCTCTAGGGTTTCTAGCTAATTGATTTTTGATGAAAAATCTTTTTCTCTCCCTTCTTCACACCTCCTCTCCTCTCTCTCTTCCTTTCCATGCTTAAGAGTTAGACGTCCCCTCTTCCACATGTCAAGAGATAGTGCTTGGTGTCTTCAAAAGTGAAGATCGAAGAGAAGAAGAAGAAGGCTGCTAATCAAGGAGTTGATCCCGCAGTCCAGATTAAGTTGTTGATCAAAGTACTCAAGATTAAGATTTTCTTGAAAAGAAGAGTCTTCTACAAGGAGAAATCAGTTTGAAATTGATCCTGGTGGATATCGTAGAGGTCGGACACATGTGCAGCTCGAGTATCTACCATTCTGTGATCATCAAAAATGGTAAACATCTACCCATGCCAAGATAAAGAGATCTGATCTCATATTTATATCTAAATTTTAGATTGTATGTATGTATTTTCTCCTGAGCTTGGGTAGGACTAGATTTGATCTCTTATATGTGGGGTTAAAGGTTTAATCCATTTTATTTTTGTGTATATTTCAAAAATTTTGAAATCTATACATGCTGCCTATCGATTTTTTAATAGTAGTATCTGAGCCATAAATTTTTGAAAATATATATGATCTAATTTTTAGATTAGATCTGAAAGTTTTAATATTTAAAATCAATTTTATGCTGATATAAGGTTGTCCTGGTATAAGATTTATCTCCTATATTGCAAAGATTGTCTAGTAAAGATTGATCAATTTTTAAAAAATTATTTTTGAAATAATTAAATTAAATTTTTAGATCTAAAAATTAGCATATGTGATATATTTAATTTAAATTTAGATCTAAAATTAGATGATTAAAAATTCACATTAAATTGATATAAGGTTATCCTGATATAGTGTTTACCCCTTATATTGTAAAGGTTATCCTAGTTTGATGTGAATCATTTTTAAAAAAATATTTTAAAATATTTTAATCATTATTTTAGATCTAATTTTATATATATTTGATATATATAAATTTAGTTTTAAATTTAAAATTTATGTATATATAATATATTTTTATTTAGATCTGAAACTACATATATTTGATATATGAAATTAGGTTTAGATCTGAAAAATTTCAAGATCATAAGCCACTAATTGCATGCAAAAAAATATAATCTAAAAAATTATTTTTAGATCAAAAATTGTGTTATTGCATGTGGGTATGAGATGAACAAATTAGGTCTAAGTGATCAAACTATAATTAGGGTCTAATTGATTGGATCAGGCTAGAATCTATTTCTGATTTTAGGCAGTTGATTGAACTTAATCGATGGATGATTAGGATTAGATCAAAGGGGCTCAAAGTCGAGTTTAGTTATAGTTGTCATATTGATTTATATTTTGATGTGAATTGATTGACTCAAGATAAATTTGGCTCAGTGGTTCGGGCTCATTTTAATAGGTTAATCTAATCGATTCTAATCGATCAATTTGGTGTCTAAGGCAAGTATTGATGGTGGTTATTTAATTGATTATGTTGTCTGACCTGATCAATTTTGATCGGTGTCTCAGGAAAGCAACGGGGGGACCCTCATGCATCTTAACTTATCTGGCTATCTCGAAAGATTTAGTTTCATGTTAGGTTATTTGTTGACTCGAGTTCACCCATGCCGACTAGGCTGGCTAGACATATTGATGTGCTAATCTAATTTAATCAGTCGGATGTCAATCTCTGATTTAGAAGAGACCTAAATCAAATTCTTCATTAAATATTAAGTCTAGAGGTCTTCCATCATTGTAGAGATGCGGATGCATTTCTGATGTTGATCGTCTCGACTGTTACAGTGGTTGGTTGCATCAAAAAGGTACAATCATTCTATTGACATTTGATGTCCAAGATAGAGATGGGGTTGGACCCAATAACTGTTAGGTGAGGGTCCCAATGATAGCTTTGCACTCTGGTGAATGATGGGTCTGACTTAACTAAAAATATGTCAATAACTGTTAGGTGAGGCCACAGGACTTAGAGACCAAGCTCACTGCATCTTGCTTAGTAAAGCAATGGACAAAGTGTTGTCCACTCATTGGTCTATACTCATCAATAACTATTAAGTGAGTATGTATAGATTAATGAGACTTAGTATCTACTTGAAATCAATCATGTATAGATTTTCTTTCTCCACCCAAGGATGTGGGAGATTCAAAAAAATAGTGGAGCCTTTGTTTATTTTTAAATCTTAGAACAAATAATTTTATAAGTACAAAATCTAACTAAAAACTATTCTCTCTGTAGATAACCATGTCGAGTTCAAACTCCTTAGCCTGAATCCTCGATACAAATAGGTTGACCGGCATAAATTACAAAGACTGACTCTGAAATCTGAGAATTTTCTCAATTTTGAAAAACTTACCTATGTCTTAGACCAGGAAATGCCTGTGCTTTCTGCTCGTCCATCCACTGATCAACAAGCTGACTTGAGAAAAGATGGACAAAAATAACAAGGCAAAGTGCTACATCTTAGCATCCATGTCCAATGATCTTCAGTGACAGCATGAAGAATGAGGACTATCAGAAGATGCTGGTTCACCTGCAAGAGTTGTATGGTGAACAGAGTCACACAACTCGCTTTGAGGTCTTTCAGAGACTTTTTAGAGTGAAGTGTATGATGGACAGTCTGTCAATGATCATTGTTTGATAATGATCAAGAAAATAAGGAGCTTCAGAAGCTTGGAATGAACATGGATAAGGAACTACAGGTAGATCTGATCCTCCAGTCTCTTTCTGATTCATATGGCAGTTCATCATGAACTACCATATGAATAAGATCGATGCTACTTTATCAGAGTTATAGAATATGCTGGTGACTGCAGAGGGTACCTTAAAAATTCAAGGGGTATGTTCTAACTGTGGAGTGGGTTTCCTCCAAAAGAAAGTCTTCTTTCAAGAAGAAAAAAGGTCTGTGAAGAAGCAGAAGAATGAAGTCAAGCCCAAGAAGCAGATTTCTAAGAAAGCTGACGATAAGGAAAGTATTTCCATTGCAACATCGAAGGCCACTAGAGAAGAACTATCTGGCCTACCTGACGACTGTCAAAAGCAGGAAGAAGGATGGACCTTCTGAAGGTATGTCTGAAATCTCATTATTGAAACTAATTTAATAGTTTTTTTTTTCTAGTTGATTCTTGATTCTAGTTCAAGTGCTCATTTGTGCACTTCAATATAGGATCTTGAAGAAGTCAAGGGGCTGAGAGAAGGCGAGATCACTCTCTGGATTGGCAATGGAGCAAGGGTTGCTACTGTGGCTATCAGAACCTATCCTCTGCGACTACCATTACGATTTAGTTTGCTTTTGAAAGACTGTTACTATGTACTTGTAGTTAGTAGAAATTTGATTTCTATCTCTGTACTGATCCAGGATAATTATAATTTTTATTTCAATAAAGATATGTATTCTATTTATTTTAAAAATAAACTTGTAGCACATGCTTTCTTGATTGACGTCTTTATCATTTGCATACCGATGCAAGTGTAAACATTAACGAGCAAATAGTGAATACCATAAGGTCAAGAGATCTAGAGATAGGATCAGCCAAAAGTATCTATGGCACCTTCAGCTAGACCATATTAGAGAAGATAGACTCAACAAATTGAAGAAAGATGATCTTATTGGACCATTAACTTCCGAGTCTTATCCAGTCTGTGAATCGTATCTTCAAAATAAATAACCAAGCTGCCCTTTATGGAACAAGGAGAAAGGGCCAATGAGATATTAGCTTGATACACACTGATGTGTGTGGTCCATTTGATGTACAAGTCAGGGTGGCTATATCTACTTCATAACTTTTATGATGATTTTTTATGGTATGAGTTTGTATATTTGATGCACCGAAAGTCTGAAGCCTTTGAAAAGTTCATAGAGTTCAGACATGAAGTAGAAAAATAGATCGAAAAATTCATAAAGGTCTTCGATTAGATCGAAGAGGAAATATCTTAGTGAAAAATTTTGGATCTATCTCAAAGATAATGGCAAGTCTCATAGTGGACACCTCCAGGGATACCTCAGCTCAATGGAGTATCCGAAAGGAGAATTGGATTATTAGATATGGTCCGATCTATGATGAGCTTCACAAATCTTCTGACTTTCTCTGGAGAATATTTTGCTTACTGTGATTCATCTTTTGAAACGAGTTCCCTCTAAATCCATTCCTACCACACCATATGAATTATGGCATGGTAAGAAGCTAACTCTTGAGTATTTCAAAATTTGGAGATGTCTGGCTCATATCAAGTGAAAGCAGGCGAATAAGTTAGAGACTAGTCTTTTAGGGCTCGTTTTATAGTATATTCTAAAAAAATATGGATACTACTTTTATCTTCCTGAGGATCACAATGTGATTGTGAGCCATCATACTATATTCTTAGAAAAAGAGTTTATCCAAGATGAAAGCAGTGGGAGGAACATTGAGCTCAAGAGAAAGTCTCTGAAGAGTATCGAGTTCAAGAACTTGAACCTAATAATGAGCCAAAAGATGTGATACCTCTTCCATCTCCTAGATCAGTAAGGTCTCCCATCCTCTTGAAAGATACTTAGGTATTCTTACAGAGAATTTAGAGGAAGCATTCCTTGTGGGAGATAGGGACATTAGAAATGATCTCAAAATCTATGATGAGATAATGTTAGATGTAGACTCTGAGAAATGGATGGAAGCGATGAAGTCAAAAATTGATTCCATACATTCCAACCAGGTTGGTCCTTAGTAGATCCACCTGAAGGTATTGTACCTATTGGGTTTAAATAGATTTACAAAAAGAAATTAGGTTGGATGGTAAGATAGAGACCTATAAGGCAAGGCTAGTTGCGAAAGGTTAAAGTCAATGTGAAGGAATCGACTATCATGAAATCTTTTCATCTGTAGCTATGCTAAAATCCATCCGTACTCTGCTTGCCATAACTGCATTTCATGATTATAAAATTTGATAGATGGATGTGAAAATTATCTTCCTAAATGGATATCTTAAGGAAGATATCTATATAGAGCAGGCTCTGGGTTTTCGTTCAGTGATAGTGATCACAATATCTGCAAGCTGCAAAGGTCCATATATGGATTTGAGCAAGCATCTCGAAATTGGAACACTCACTTCAATGATGTAAGCAAAATGTTTGATTTCATAAAAATTGAGGAAGAGCTATGTGTTTACAAAAAAGTCAGTGGAAGCACTGTCACATTCCTCATATTGTACGTGGATGACATCTTCTTGATTGAGAGTGATATTCTCATGCTGACGTCGGTCAAAGTATGGTTGTCAAAAGAGTTCGTCATGAAAGACTTAGGAGAAACTTTCTACATTTTTGATATAAAAGTCTATAGAGATAGATCTAAGAGTATGATAGGACTCTCACAGCATATGTATATAGAGGAGGTACTGAAGAGGTTCAGCATGAAAAACTTTAATTGGGATCTTTTGCCCCTTAGACATAGTATTTATCTCTCCAAGAAGATGTGCCCTGATATACTTGAGGAGATCCAGCGTATGAGCAAGATCCCTTATGCTTCGACAATAGGGAGCCTCATGTATGTCATGTTATGTACACGTCCTGATATAGCACTTGTCATGAGTGTCACAAGTAGATATCAGGTGAA
Source organism: Elaeis guineensis (assembly GCF_000442705.2). Lineage (NCBI taxonomy): Eukaryota > Viridiplantae > Streptophyta > Magnoliopsida > Arecales > Arecaceae > Elaeis > Elaeis guineensis. The sequence goes on along the minus strand of NC_026000.2, from coordinate 42,133,022 downwards.
TCCAGATGAAGAGCACTGGATTGCTGTTAAGAACATCTTTAAGTATTTGAGAAGGACTAAAGATTTGATGTTGGTCTTTGGTGGAGGATCAGAGCTAGAAGTTGAGGGATCCATCGATTCAAACTTTATGGCTGATGTCGATAATAGAAAGTCTACATCAGGGTGTATCTTCTTATGTAATGGTGGTGCGGTTAGCTAAAAGAGTTTCAAGCAGTCGATCAATGTAGATTCGATCATAGAAGCCGAGTACGTCGCCGTCTCTGAAGCTGCAAAGAAAGATTTTTGGTTCAAAAAGTTTGTTGCAGAGTTGGGTGTGATGTCATTAGATGTCATTGCACTGCACTGCGACAACAACAGCGTCATAGCCCTCGTTAAGGAGCCAAGGTCTTATCAGAAGTCTAAGCACATAGAGCGACGGTTTCATATCATATGCGAATATCTCGAGAAGAAGTTTGTCGAGGTGCAGAGAGTCGACTCCATGCTAAATGTGGCAGATCCGCTGACCAACCCTCTCAGCTAGCAGAAGATCAAAGCAAACCTCAAGAAGATGGATCTTAGGTATATGGCCAATTGGCTTTAGGTCAAGTGAGAGTTTGTTGGATTTATGCTTTAGAAGTCAATTGTTGGCAGACACATTATGTAATTCTAAGACCTAAACTTGTACTTATAATTTTTTTATTATCAATAAAGGATTTTTTTCATTTCAATCATGTTTGTGTCCATGATTTATCCTAAAAATTAATAAAGATAATTTTGTAAATTCTTAAAGAGTTAAAAATTTGAGACATACATTAATTAGTGGTAATTTCTAAATGCTCCCGATTAAAGGATTATTACAAAGGATAATGATCAATCCATTTAAGATCGATGCATGATTCACCTCTCTTATGGGCAGATGAGTCTCGGATCTGCGATGTAGAGATATTGGGATAAAGGTGCAGGTGGTTGTTAGAGAATAACTTGCACTGAGCATGACTAGCATAAGAACTGCATGGATGTCTACTCACTTGTCAGTGATCTTCTTGAAGCTGCAGTGGTGTGAGTGGTCCTTTGACCTACTGTGCCATTGGTTATTCACAATGGGGCTACTGAATTTGACTGCACGTTCTCTTGGTCCCTATCCATTCGGATCCTTACTGTGTATGTTAGCTTTAGTAGGTTTAGGTTCACTGTTTGGAGTAGGATGCACCTAGATAGAATCTATCGATCTTGATAGAAAAGGAGAAGTTTTATGCAATTTACGAGACTGAGTTCAGAAAGTCTTTGACCAAAGCATGTGTGAATACTGAAAAAGAGTTTTCACGGGATTCACAAATGAACTCGAGTTGAGCCAATTTAGCATATGATTGACGATGGAGTCTGACGAGTTCTCCATGACCTTCGTCAAGTCGGAACTTACGATAGAAGGACTAAATCATACGATAACTACACCTAGGGGTTCATACTTTCATTCTACTGGATTGCCACTACATAATGCTGGATGTCACTGATGGATTATGAGACTCATCGGCATCATCTTGATGATCGATGGTCCTCGAAGGGTAGAATTGAAAATATTTTAAACCATCGAAAAGAGTTTTGATGATATTATGATGGAGATCACAATATATCTCACTATCAGATAGAATGGAATCTATGGGGTCACACATTAAGAAATTAATCTCGAATTTGCCAATTGGGCTTATGAAGTTTCAATTGGATTAGGATTTATTGAAATCTTATTAGATTTATGAAAACCATGCTAGCACATGATTAAACCTAATTCTTCTCGAAACTTCGATTTAATCAAGTCCATAGCCTTGAACCTAATCTAAATCCATTTGGGTTTAATTGGGCACTTAATTATGAGCTCAAGAAGATTTGATTAAGTTAATTAGTTGGCATAATTATCTAAATATTATCTCTTCTTTATCTCCTAATTATCTTTAAGTGTGCATGTGGAATAGATGGAAGATTGTGTGGCACCTTCCTTCTCTTTTGGCAAGAATTGGGTAACAAATCCTAGAGGGGCCCGCCCCCTTTTATGTGATATGGTGTGGAGAAGAGAGAGGTGGGGCCATGTCCTTTCTTATTTAGATAGAAATCCTATTGTGGGGTGCCAACTCTTATGTGGCATGGTGTGGAGGAGAGAGGTGGGGCCACGCCCCTTCTTATTTAGATAGAAACCCTATTGTGGGGCATCCAAAGTTGGCTCCCCAACTACCTAACATGTAATCCTAGGGTGCCTCTTATATATGCTTAAAGAAGCTGATCATATACCATTTGTATCTGATTTTAATTGAAATAAATCATATTAAAAAGGTAGAAGATTCTTATGAGATAAGGATCTACCTTTTTAAGATAATTGGGTTCTTATTATGTGTCAGGGTAGTATCTTTATAAAGGGATGTCTTTAGGATTTTAGCTAATTGATTTTTGATGAAAAATTTTCTCTCTCCCTTCTCCATGCATCCTCTCATCCCTCTCTTCCTTTCCACATCCAAGAGTTGGGCGTCCCCTCTTCCACACATCAAGAGATAGTGCTTGGTGTCTTCAAGAGTGAAGATCGAGGAGAAGAAGAAGAAGAAGGCTGCTGATCAAGGAGTTGATCCCGCAGTCCAGATCAAGGTGTTGATCAAAGTGCTTAAGGCTAAGATTCTTCTTGAAAAAAAAATTTTTATGAGGAGAAATCAATTCAAGATTGATCCCGATAGATACCCGTAGAAGTCGGACACGTGTACGGCTCGAGTATCTATGAATCCGTGATCATCAAAAGTGGTGAACATCTACCCACATCAAGATAAAGAGATCTGATCTCATATTTATATCTAAATTTCAGATTGTATATATGTATTTTCTTCTAAGCTTGGGTAAGATTAGATTTGATCTCTTGTATGTGGGATTAAAGGGTTTAATCTATTTTATTTTTCACTGCGTATTTCAAAAGTTTTGAAATCTACACATACTGTCTATCCAATTTTCTAATAGAACCCATACCCCAAAGCTTCCTCACGTGAAGGCCTCTTCTTTTGGTGTCTTACCTATGCAAGAATGAAATAAAACTCCTTTTATTTTAATGTGTAAGGAGGTTGGGATGAAGAGTCCTAGAGATGTTGGACTCTTCCATAGTTGTCGCACCTTCACAATCCCACACCAAAACACATCCAAAAAAATATGGGATGTCCCTTCCCATATTTTGTCATGATAAGTCAGTTCTCCAACTAATTTTGTATGGTGAAAACCTCCTCAAAATATTGCACACATAAGGAGAAAAAATTAAGTTGGCGGCAAGGTTTTATAGATAATGTCAAACATTATCTATATAGTGTTCAATTCAAATTTAATTTGAACATACAATTTAAAACCTGATCTTAGCCAAATTTGGATGTGAGATAGAAAAGGAAAAGATCTCATTGGCATGAAAAAATCTTATGCAAAATAATTTTGTGCATGGAGAAAAGTGGCATTTAAATTTTGGTGCGCAAGGGAGAACAGTCCAATCTTCTATGGACTCTTTTGTTTTCTTATTTGAATCCAAACCAAATCACATCTAGTTTAGCCCAAATAAAGTAGATGAAACCTAATTTAATTAGGTTCATAAATATTTAATCAAATTTCAATCAAATTAGAAATTGATTGAACCAAAGTTCTGATCAAATCAGGGATAATTCTTCCTTAGCGATTAGATCATCTCATACCCTAATCGAGTCAAACCTAATTGAATCTAATTTAATTAAATTTTTTTAATCTTTTTTTCTCAATCAGATTAAGTTAATCAATAATATAATTATTAATTAATCTTTTATTAATTCACGAATACTTGGTGAAAAAATTTATTGCAACTTTTGCATAAGGTTAACCATCAATCGAATTGATGATTAAACCCTTGAACGATTCTCGATCATTGATCAGCTACATGATCAATCAGAATTTTTTTTTAAGTATGACCCTATAGGTTCAAACCTAAGTCGGTAGTACAAGAATAAATATTTAAACCAATCGATATAACCATCTAGCAATGGGACCCGACGTCTGGATAAGTCAAATGATGGTGAAGTAATTTTCAAGAACCTACTAGCGTATGGTTATCGTATAATTCATCCTTTTGATTTTAATGCTCGAGGATGATCTAGAATTTAACTGTTAATTCTAAATAAATCATCCACATTGTATTTCAATCTTTCAAATCCATCACATTGATTATCTGAGCTCAGATTTTGCTAAATTGAAATACATTGATACATTAACTCCTATTAATTCGAAGGGATCAATTCCATCTTGACTCATGCACCGACTTGATAAGTACTTGACTGCATCCAAAAATCTTCCATCGTTGAATTATAAATTCAGATAGTTCGGTACTAAAGTATACTAAGTTGCTTGCAAATCACCATGGTGATCTCAAATCGGAGGGACACTTACACCTATATCCTTCGCGAGCTATCTTTGATAGTAGAGTGCTCTGTAATTGGTCATGTTTAGTGATGATGTACTCCTATATCTCGCTGCATGCCATACCAGTATCTCCATACTATTTGGTTACGAGGACAACTAATGCATATGGCACACAATGATCTATACTTGATATCGCTATCATCCTAGTAATAGCATATCATTTGATCGTAAACTAGTTTAAAGATTATATGATAAATCTTTTTTATCGATCAAAGTAATCCTAAAGACTTCATCACAATATAGGTGTTCGTTAGAAGATGAAATCTTGTGATGAAGAAAGTCAAATAATTTTTATTATTTATCAATTCATACATAAGAATAATTTTATGATCAAAGATCGACCCATTGGATGGAATCAATGCTCAATCAAGAAGAGTAGCTGGGCTGGCATCCCTGACATATCGATTTTTGCCATTTCATAGACGAAGACTGACTTTAGGACATATTTCTCAATATAAACATCATCTTGATAATCGATGATCTTTGATGGACAGAATTGAAATCGTTCCAACCCATTAAAAGAGTTTCAATAATATTACGATGAAGATCACAGTATATCTCACTATCAGATAGAATAAAACTTAGAAGTCACACGCAAAAGAGATTCTTGACTGATCAGAAGGTTGAAATATGATTATGATTCACATATGGATCTAATTATCAATGTGATTAATAATTAATCCAATGCAATTATTGTAATTATCAAACTTACTAAGAGTTAGTAAATTTAGGAGAATTAATTAGCAATTGAATTGCTAATTGGCTCAATTTGATTGAGCAATTAGACTGAAATCAAGTCTAATTGAATTAGATTTAATTAGATTTAGTTTGGACTTAATTAGATCAAGCTTAATTAAATTATGAGATAATCCAATTGTAATGGAGATCAAATTCCTATGTGATTAGGACTTGAGTGAACCTAATTTTTAATTTGATTAGGATCTAATTGGGCTCCTAGTTAGACTAACATTTTTCTCAATTTGGGTGCAATCAAATCCTAATTAGGATTAAATTAGGGTTTGACCAAACCCCAAGAGAGGTCCCAATTTGATTGGGATTCTCCCTCTTCCCTTGTGCCCTAATAGCCCCATGCCACACCTAATACCCGTGCCCCCTTCTCTTGTTTTTAGCACGAATTAGTTTATGCAAAAGATAGGGGAGGCGTTCAAGAGTTGGATGCCCCTAAACTCTATCCAAAGAGATTCCATCCTATCCCTAATTGATGCCCAAAATAAAAGATGAGATCTGATTTTTGGGGCATGGGATTAGAGGGATTACACGCTATTGTTTCTCTCCCTTAGGGCGTGAGGTGTGAGATGGGTTTTCATGCTAATACTTCTCCCTGGGCATTAGTCTTGTGTGTGGGTTTCTGAGAGAGGCGCAAGGCCTCTTGTGCATACGATATGGGGAGGATTTCTTCTTCTTAGGTGTGGGTTTTAGAAAAAGAAAAGAGTGAAAGAGTTCCTTTTCTTCTTCTTTCTCATCTTTCTCCTCCTGTTCTTCTTCTTCTTCTAAGATAGTCTAAGAGAAAAAAAGAAAATTTTATCAACCATCAAAGAAGCAGCCTCCATAAGAGAGTTAGTACCTCAGTTAAATCAATGAGTCTCAGATTAGATCAAGGTTTCGTGTGGATATCTGTAGAGGCCGGATGTTTGTATGGCTTGAAAAGAACCAGAAGATATCCACGATCATCAATTCGTAGTGAAGATCAACCCGCACAAAGGTATGAAGATTAGATCTTCTTTCCTTAGGTCTTAAATTTCAGATTTTGGTTTTCTTAATCCTATCTATCGTATGAAGATCCTATTGTCAGGTTTAGGTTAAATCTGATACATATTGTAGATTAAAAAGATTATAATTTGATTTTTATTCTAATATATTTATGATTTTTAAAATTTAAAAATTACGTGCATGAAATCATGGCATTCTAACACCAGGGATAATTACTCAGTTCAAGCTTCTAGCTAAGCGCATCTCAGCTTCTATTTCTACAAATTTTAGAACCTTCTTTCTTGGTAAAAGGTTTAGAAACTTTCAGATAAGATAAACTGTTCGCCCTTCCCGTACTTAGGTAACAATGATGATCAAATTAGTAGTCTTTTTACACCTTAACCTATGACAGTCTCAAAATTACCATTTTACAGAATGGTTCTACCGTTGAAATTAAACTCCATGACTGTAGAATCAAAGGCACAAGTACATAGATTGTTAAATTTAAAAGATTGCTAAATTGTGACACAGACCCCATTTTAAATTGAGATGCAACATACAATATAAGCTAAGCTATCATCATTGTCGCCATCACTGACATTGTCAGTGAAGAGTGGTTTTGTTTATTGCTTGTTTAGTGGATGCTTTCTTTATTGCTTTTATTTTTTTTCTTCCGATCTTCCTAATCTTGCTCATGGACAAATTTTTATGCTCATTGCACCACAAATCAAAGTCATGAGGCCACATGATTTGACCAATCTGATTTGTTTTTGGGCCTGGCTCAGATGCCTCATGTCCAACAGCAACAGCATTCTATAGATGTTCTGTCAGTATCTGCTTGGTTGGCAAAGGTGTGGTCGTGAAATGGGGCCTGACACGTCAGCACAATATCATAGTCCCCATCACAGATCCAAGAATAATGTCCCTAATCTGACCTAATCATGACGTTATAATGAGGCTTCAAATTAGGCTTTGGCAGGTCAATCTAAGCCTGCACTCTCCAAGGACATTTTACAAACCCAATTGCCTCACCGCTTGACCACCGTCCAACAGGCCTGTTTTCCTTCCAACAACAAACATTCGTCGACGCCCAGCCTATATCATCAAGCATATGATGTCCACATTGCCTTGCCACAATGGAAATATAATTCCAGTAAGAGCTTATTTGGATAATCCTATGCCATCTAGTAGAATTTGTGGAATTGAAAATATCAAATCAAGGTTAGGGCTTGTTTGGATAATCTTATGCCATCTAGTGGTATTTGTGGAATTGAAAATATCAAATCAAGGTTAGGGCTTATTTGGATAATCCTGCGCCATCTAGTAGAATTTGTGGTACTAAAAACATCAAACCGAAGAGAGAGGACCACGGGTAGGAGTCGAGAGGAGCGTACGAAACACCGTAGGAAAGAAACAAACATGTGAAGATCTATATTCCCAATTTCGCAGATCCAGCAGGGTTATCCAAGCAGACCATTAAAATTTGTCCAGTATCCATCCAACTAGAGATGTAACTTTGGGCATAGTGAACTAAAGAGATTCTTTGTCCGCCGTTCCTGATGGAGAAAAAATATATTACTTCATCCGATTGGATCACAAAATATAATTAATAATAAAACAAGCATTTAATATAGTTTGATTTTTTTTAAAATTTTTTTGATCAAAATATATATTTTTTATTTTATTTTACTCATGCTTGATCAAGATATCATAGATAATAATAAAATATCATAACAATCAAGAGAATATCACAGAAAATAACAAAACATTATGATAATAGTATGACACCTTTTTATCTCATATGAATAATTATCGAAAAGTTATATTACTAATACGATATCATACTAAGCATAGAATATCATAATATTATCTAAAATATTATAAGATTTACAGAAAGTTATATGAGATATTAAAAAATAATAATAATTTTTTTTTTATTTTATGATATTTTTAACAATATATATGATTTTTTATATTTTTATATAATATCATATTGATTATTATAACTTTATATGTTTTGAAGAGAAAAAATATTTTTATCATAAAAAATAAAATTATATATATATAGAAAAAAAAGCTAAGCTGCACCGAGGCGGTGGACAAAAAATTTCTCATGAACCAAATATCGTTCCTAATAAACTCTTATTCAGGACAGGTTGGGCTTTCAAATTAGTTGGTTAGATGGGGTGGTGGCCTTTAATCT
>NC_026000.2:41992175-42119675 GCF_000442705.2 Elaeis guineensis | reverse complement strand
GGCATTGCTACAACATTGCCTTGCAAAGAAACAATCAAGCGGACCTCTGTCCGGTCGACGGATTGGATGCGCGCGACGACCTCACTGAAGAGAGGGGCAGTCCAATCGAAGACCTAATACCAATTCCTTTGAATGATGGGAATGCGGAGCATGTGGTGTTAATTGGCTCCAACTTGGAGGAGGAGGTGCATACGCGTCTTGTGGATTTCCTCCGAAGGAATGCAGACGTTTTCGCATGGGTCCCGACGGATATGCTGGGGATCGACACAGAAGTCATGGAACATCATCTGGCGGTCGACCCTAAACATCGGCCGACGAAAGAAAAAATCTGGAGTCATGCCCCAGAGAGGCAGAAAGCAATAGCCGAGGAAGTGGATAAGCTTCTCAAGGCCGGATTTATCAAAGAAGTCAATTATCCTGAGTGGATCTCCAATGTTGTCTTGGTCAAGAAAGCAAACGGCAAGTGGAGGATGTGTATCGACTTCAAAAAGCTGAATAAGACTTGCCCAAAGGACAGCTACCCCCTTCCCAGGATCGACCAATGGTGGACGCTACCTCGGGCCATGAGCTTCTCACTTTTATGGACGTGTTCTCCGGCTATAACCAGATTAGAATGGCATTGAAAGATGAAGAAAAGACAGCTTTTATCACTAATCGCGGCCTTTACTGCTACAGGGTTATGCCGTTCGGCCTCAAGAACGCGGGCGCAACCTATCAGCGACTGGTGAACAAAATCTTCAAGGAGCAGATCGGCCGAAACATGGAGGTTTACGTGGACGACATGCTTGTAAAAAGCAGGTCTTCCGGAGATCATGTCGCCGACCTCGAGGAAACTTTTGGTGCTCTTCGAAAGTACAGAATGAAGCTGAACCCGACCAAATGCGCCTTTGGGGTAACCTCAGAAAAGTTCCTGGGCTTCATGGTATCGGGGCGCGGGATTGAGGCCAATCCGGAGAAAATTCGCGCCATCCAAAATATGACCGCCCCAAGGTCGATCAAGGAGGTTCAGTGCCTCACCGAGAGGATTGCGGCTCTTAATCGCTTTGTCGTGAGGTCGGCCGAATGATGTTTGCCCTTCTTCCAAACCCTCAAGCAGCCGAAGAACTTCTGTTGGACCCCTGAATGCCAACAAGCATTCGAAGAATTAAAAGGCTACCTTAGCTCACCTCCACTGCTGGCGAAGCCCGAACCTGGGGAGGAATTATTTTTGTACCGACAGTCTCTCCCACAGCCCTCGCAGCGGTCCTTGTCAAAGAAGAAATGAAAACCCAGCGACCGATCTACTACATTAGCCGTGCGCTGAGGGATGCCGAGACCAGGTATAATAAATTAGAAAAACTGACCTATGCCTTGTTGATTGCAGCTCGGAGACTCTGTCCTTACTTTCAAGGGCACACGGTGACACTACTCACCGATCAACCGATCAAGGCGGTTTTGCACCGAGCTGATACCTCCGGAAGAATGGCAAAATGGGCAATCGAGCTAACAGAATTCGACATCAACTACAAACCTAGACCAGCAATAAAGGCCCAAATATTGACAGATTTCATAGTAGAATGCACTATCCCCGAGGAGGCCGAACCTGAGCAAAGCAAAGTTGATGACCTGAAGGCTCGACCGAACTCCCCCAGCGAAGAAGCCAGCCCCTCCGATTGCTTTTGGACCCTCTATGTGGACGGATCTTCCAACATGGCAGGCGCAGGTGCAGGACTAATCTTGGTTAGTCTGGAGGGAGTCGTCGTGGAATACGCTCTGCGTTTTGAGTTCCCCGCAACAAACAACGGAGCAAAATATGAAGCTCTGATTGCAGGATTAAGGGTCGCCAAAGAGCTCGGAATAGGTCAACTCCGGGTGCATAGCGACTCCCAACTTGTGGTGGGGCAAGTCAGTGGGAGCTATGAAGCACGGGAGGACAGCATGGCCAAATATCTTGAGAAGGTGAAGGAGTTCACCCCTACCTTTAGCAGCTTCGACATCAGGCAAATTTCAAGGTCGGAGAATACCAGAGCCGATCTTCTCTCCAAACTGGCGACATCGGCTCCGGCCGAATTGCCCAAAGGCGTCCTCTTTGAAGTTTTAAAATATCCGAGTACGGAAGAACCGTGGCCCGTAATGGAGATCGACCACGAGCCCAGCTGGGTCGACCCACTGACAATCTATCTTAAAGATGGGGTCCTCCCCCAGGACGCGAAAGAGGCCCGGAAGCTCCGAAATCAAGCCTCCCGGTACATCCTTTATGAGGGCAAATTGTATAAAAGATCATACTCTTTGCCCCTCTTAAGGTGTCTCCGGCCCTCAGAAGCTGACTACGCTTTATGGGAAGTACACGAGGGAGCTTGCGGAAGCCATTTGGGTGCCAGATCTTTATCCCACAAGCTACTCCGCCAAGGGTATTACTGGCCAACAATGCATCATGACTCGATCGAATATGTCAAAAAGTGTGATCGATGCCAGAGATACGCTAACATCCAGAGACAACTTGCTACCGAGCTCACGCCCTTGAGTGCCCCATGGCCTTTTGCACAGTGGGGGATGGATATTCTAGGCCCCTTTCCCATGACGTCCGATCAAAGGAAGTTTCTCCTTGTGGCGATCGACTACTTCACCAAATGGGTCGAGGCCGAGCCACTGGCAAAAATCACAGAAGCGAAAGTGCAGGATTTTGTCTGGAAATCAATTGTATGCAGGTTCGGTTTGCCTAGAACCCTAATCACTGATAATGGATGGCAATTTGCAGGAGCCAGATTCGCTGAATTCTATAAAGATCTAAACATCTCCCACAACTTCACATCAGTGGCCCATCCTCAGGCAAACGATGAAGCTGAGGTAACTAACAGAACCCTTTTGCAGGGAATTAAGACAAGGCTTGAAAGAGCGAAAGGAACTTGGGCGAACGAGCTTTATCATGTGCTATGGGCGTACCGAACTACCCAGAGATTGCCTACAGGGGAGACTCCCTTTGCTTTAGCCTTTGGTACGGAGGCCGTCATCCCGATCGAGCTTAAACTCCCGTCGGCACGAGTCGTGGCATTCGACGAACCCCAAAACGCACAAAGTCTCAGAGCCAATCTCGACCTGCTGGAAGAAAGGCGGGAGATTGCTCAGGTTCGAATGGCGGCCTACAGACAGAAAGTTGCCCGATATTACAACGCCCGGGTCAAGAACAAGGCATTTAAAGCAGGAGATCTAGTGCTCCGACGAGCTGCTGTCTCGCAGCCACAGGGCCAGGGGAAACTTGCCCCAAACTGGGAGGGACCTTACGAGGTCAAGGAAGTAGTCCGGCCTAGAACTTATTATCTTAAGGAGCTCGGAGGAGCCGACCTCCCGCGACCATGGAACTCAGAAAACTTACGGATGTACTACCAGTGATTTCGTCCTAATCAAAAAATGCGTGCCCATATATCTTGGGACAATTCAAGCAAACTGTATCAAAAACAAGAGGGCAACCTCTTAAAGTCGAAGGCCCGGTTCTTTTAGACCGGATGGGGGGAGAGGCCTCGCAACGCCCATATGTGCCCCCACAGCCCTGTTAGGGACAGGAGGAGAACCTCGTCCTAACTTGAGCAAAGTCGAAGGCCCGGTTCTTTTAGACCGGATGGGGGGAGAGGCCTCACAACGCCCATATGTGCCCCCACAGCCCTGTTAGGGACAGGAAGAGAACCTCGCCCTAACTTGAGCAAAGTCGAAGGCCCGATTCTTTTAGATCGGATGGGGGGAGAGGCCTCACAATGCCCATACGTGCCCCCACAGCCCTGTTAGGGACAGGAGGAGAACCTCGCCCTAACTTGAGCAAAGTCGAAGGTCCGGTTCTTTTAGACCGGATGGGGGGAGAGGCCCTACAACGCCCATATGTGCCCCCACAGCCATGTCAGGAACAGGAGGAGAACCTCGTCCTGACATGAGTGAAATCGAAGACCCAGTTCTTGTAGACCGGATGGGGGAGAGGCCTCACAGTGCCCTAACGTGCCCCCACAAGCCAGGCTGGTAACGAGGGGAGAACCTCACGCCGGCTCGAGCAAAATGGAAGGTCCGGACTTCTACGGGAGCCAGGTTCCAACGACAAAGAAGACTTTACCCGGACTCCTACGGGAGCCGGGTTCCAACGACAAAGAAGACTTCACCCGGACTCCTACGGGAGCCGAGTTTCAAAAAACAAAAAAAAAAAAAAAAGAAAAAAAAAGATCTCATCCGGACTCCTACGGGAGCCGGTCTCCATCGCCGACATCAGCTACAGGACAACCCCGCCCGGACTTCTACGGAAGTCAGACTTTGTCTATGACTTTCATTGCAGGAAAACTTTGCCCTGACTCCTACGAGAGCCGGGCTACTCCAACTTCGGGAGGGCTTCTCCGTTCGGACTACCAAGGGAGCCAAACTTGGCCCCGACTTCAGCGGAGAAAAATCCAAGCGAAAAAGGAAAGTAAATAGTGCCCGAAGGCAACGGAAGCTCGAATCCCCGAATTCAAGCCCTAGGAGGAATCTCAGGCCCGAAGGGCCCCAAGCAAACCTGCAACCACCAACGGAACGATAATTGGATATCTTCGAACGGCGTAAAAGCCGAAAAGGAGCTCGGCAAATGACCACCCCACATGAACAGAAGAGGTCGTCAATGACCTTGGGATGACGTGAAAAAGAAAAGAAGAAGAGAGTGAAGAAAGAGGAAGGGAAAATGAAGAAGTTCAACAGACAACTATTTAATGCGAGATACAGACGAGGTAACAAAATCTCTTTTTCATTTAACAAGAATATGCGTTACAGGACCCGGTGGGTCAGGAAAAAGAGAAAAAGAAAATACACGTCATCGCAAGCCTCGCAGAACACGGTTCGGGCAGGATGAACCGGAGGCCGCTCCGAGCTGCAAATTCCTCTTCCCGTCTCTTTTCTTCTCAGTCGTGTTCTCCAGTGCGTGTAACAGCTCTCGCCCCATCTCACCTCATTCTGTCTCTGAAGTTCCAACCCTAGCGAGAAAAGGGTGGGATGGATCCCCGGGGCGGTAAGGGCAGTGGCGGCAGTAGCGAAGACCTGTTTCAAGAAGAATCGTAGCCACTTCGGAAGTGGTAGCGACGCCAGAGATGTGCCTCATCTCCGAATGCACCACGACAGCCGCCCCCCAAGATGCTCCGGCAAGCTCGGCATGCGCTACTTCCACCATCCCCGCAACAAGTTCTACTGCCCCACCGTCGACACCGACCGCCTCTGGTCTCTCGGCCCCGACGGCGTCAAGGATCCCGTCATGGCTTATGACGACTGCTCTGCCCTCTTGACCGGTATCACCCCGCCTTGCTACTCCAACATTCGCGGGCAGAATAGCTTCACCAACAGCCTCCGTTATTAAACCCCTATTGTTGAAGGAATTCTTCCTCGGGCCCCCTTTAAAATGACAGAGATTCTCACTGGCAGCCATTCTCCTCCTCGCCTTCCTCCAAGCCCTAAACATTCCCTCAAGAACAGCTTCCGGGGTAGAGGACATGGCGTAGGGACCCTCAGAGAAGAATTGGGGGGCTGAAGGAGGCAAGGACTGGTGCGAGGGAAACAAGACTCTCAGACGAAAGAAAAGCGCCAGGATGAAGCCACGAAAGGACTGAGGGATTTAAATAGCCGACGGATCCTAGCACAGTTATGGCGGAGAGTATTCCTGGGCCAGCTGGTGTGTGCCACGTGTCGCGCTTATCCCCTTCATCGCTATCGAGGGTTGACCGCTCGCAAATTCTCGCGGCACGACGCTTGGGATCGCATTTCAACGGGGGTTCCGAAAAGACTCTTCAGGTTGCCTTCATCGAAAAGCAGGCTCTGGCATATACACATTAAATACCAAAATATCTGGAGGCGGCAGTGCGTAGGATTTGAAGAGACGGTTCTGGCTGTACCCATCTCTCTCTCTGTACTTCCTTCCTTTGAAATTCAAACTCGGAAGTAGGGGGACTAGTGTTGGGTATAGAATACCCACAGCTGAAACCAGCAGCTCAGCTCTGCCCAGACTCCTACGGGAGTCGGGCTCCGCCTTCGACTCCGAGCAGCACGGCTCCGCCCGGACTCCTACGGGAGTCGGGCTTCGCCTTCGACTCCGAGTAGCTCAGCTCCGCCCGGACTCCTACGGGAGCCGGGCTCCGCCTTCGACTCCGAGCAGCTCAGCTCCGCCCGGACTCCTACGGGAGCCGGGCTCCGCCTTCGACACCAGCAAGCAGCTCGGCTCCACCCGGACTCCTACGGGAGCCGGGCTCCGCCTTCGACATCAGCAAGCAGCTCAGCTCCGCCCGGACTCCTACGGGAGCCGGGCTCCACCTTCGACATCAGCGAGCAGCACAGCTCCACCCGGACTCCTACGGGAGCCGGGCTCCGCCTTTGACTCCGAGCAGCTCAGCTCCGCCCGGACTCCTACGGGAGCCGGGCTCCGCCTTCGACACCAGCAAGCAGCTCGGCTCCACCCGGACTCCTACGGGAGCTGGGCTCCGCCTTCGACATCAGCAAGCAGCACGGCTCCGCCCGGACTCCTACGGGAGCCGGGCTCCGCCTTCGACATCAGCAAGCAGCTCAGCTCCGCCCGGACTCCTACGAGAGCCGGGCTCCGCCTTCGACTCCGAGCAGCTCAGCTTCGCTCGGACTCCTACGGGAGCCGGGCTCCGCCTTCGACACCAGCAAGCAGCTCGGCTCCATCCAGACTCCTACGGGAGCCGGGCTCCGCCTTCGATATCAGCAAGCAGCTCAGCTCCGCCCGGACTCCTACGGGTGCCGGGCTCCGCCTTCGACATCAGCAAGCAGCTCAGCTCCGCCCGGACTCCTACGGGAGCCAGGCTCTGCCTTCGACATCAGCAAGCAGCTCAGCTCCGCCCGGACTCCTACGGGAGCCAGGCTCCACCTTCGACATCAGCAAGCAGCTCAGCTCCGCCCGAACTCCTACGGGAGCCGGGCTCCGCCTTCGACTCCGAGCAGCACGGCTCCGCCCAGACTCCTACGGGAGTCGGGCTCCACCTTCGGCACCAACAGTAGCTCGGCTCTGCCCGGATTCCTGCGGGGGCCGGGCCGCACCTTCAATATCAGCTGCTGGTAAGCTCCGTCCGGACTCCTACGGGAGCCGGGCTTCATCTTTAACTTTGATTGCAGAGGGCTCCGCCCGGACTCCTACGGGAGCCGGGTTTCGCTTTCAGTATCCACTGCAGGAAAGTTCCGTCCGGACTCCTACCAGAGCCGGACTCCACCCACAACCCCAACCGAAAGGAGGACCCCTCCCAAACTTCTACAGAGGCCGGACTCCGACCGCTGCCGAGCCTCGATCAACAGATCCGCGCCCCCTGGCAGGTCACAATAACAACCATGATCCTGTTCCACTTCCTGTAGCAGATCTCGCGCGGCTCCATCATCCCCTGCGGCGGACTCATTACTCTCTAACAGGCTGTGTCAACGGCCATGATTCTGCTCCACTCCCTGCGGCAGGTGCTGCGCGACTCCACTACTCCCTGACAGCTAGCGGCAACGGACGCCGCTCCACTACCTACAACTGGCTCTACGTGGCAGGCCGTAACAATAGCCATGTGTCTACTCCACTATCTTTCGCAATCAATTCCCCTGACCATGGGCGGCCCACTACCAGACGGTTACAAACGTCGCCATCAACCCATTGCCTCCTCCGCCTATAAAAGGGGGACCCAGATACGTTATTCTCTAAGCTCATTTCTTATCTCGAAACTCTGCTAAATTCTCCGTTCGAGCACTCCATTCTTGTTGAGGCAGAGAACTGACTTGAGCATTGGAGGGTCTTGCCGGAGCAACCCCACCTCCGGTTTAGACTTCCCTTGCAGGTCCCGACGGCGACCGCGGCTTCCCTGACTCCAGCTTCTCCGACGCAAGCAGATTTTTGCACCAACAATATATATATGAATCACTAGAAGGCCGTAAAGATCATCCTTAAGTATTTGAGAAATACTAAGGATCAGTGGTTTATCTATAAAGAATCCGACTTAAAACTTATGAGGTTTACAGACTCTAATTTTCAGTCAGATTATGACGACAGCAAGAACGTGTCGGGATATATTTATATCTTGAACGATGAAGCAATCTGCTAAAAAAATTTCAAACAGCACACTGTGGCTGACTCTACTGGTGAGTCGAAATATATCGCGGCGTCCGATGCTACAAAGGACGCTGTGTAGTTACAGAAGTTCATCAATGAGCTTGGAGAGGCACCTTCTCTTCATGGCTCCATCTTATTGAACTGTGATAGCACTAACGCCATTGCTCAAGTAAAAGAATCGAAGTCACATCAACAGACCAAGCACATTCTGCACCGCTACCACCTGATCTGAGAGATCAAAGATCGAGGTGATGTTAAACTTCAGAAGATCGATGAAAAAGAGAACCTAACCGACCCCTTTACTAAAGCCCTCAGTGTCAAGGAGTTCGAAAACTACAAATCAAAGATGGATATACATACTATATCGATTGGCTTTAGTCTAAGTGAGAGAATTGTATCCCAAAGCCAACGTCAGCTTGTTGACGGTTGAGTTTATTATTATAATTATATATGAATTATTAAATTAATAAATATTATTTAATTTTTTCACCACTATATACATCTTATTTTGAACTCTTGTTATGTGATAAAATCCTTAGGACTATGTGATTCGATATAGGAGGATATATTGTTTAGTCCTTAAACCTTAAGTTCACGATCAAATGATATACTATTATTAGAATGATAGCTATATCAAGTATAAGTCGTTGTGTGCCATATACGTTGGTTATCTTCTTAACCAAAGAGTATGGAGATACTGGCATGGCATGCAAGTGAGATGTAAGAGTACATCTCATTGAACGTGACCAATTGCTGAGTACTTTACTGTCAAGAGTAGCTCACGTAGGATATGGGTATAAGTGTCTCTTTGACTTGAGATCACCACGGTGACTTGCAAGCAACTCACTATGCTTTGGTACCAGACTACTCAAAATTTTAATTCAGTGATGAAAGATTTCTGAGCACAGTCAAGTACTTATGAAGTTGATGTGTGAGTCAAGATGAAAGTGATCCCTCCAAATAAGTAGGAGTTAATGTATCAGTATGTTTCAATTCAGTAAAATCTTGGCCGAGATAATCTATGTAATAAATTTTAAAAATTAAAATATAATGAGGAAGACCATATCAGGGTTGATAATTAAACTTCAGGTCACCTTGAGCATTTAGATCAAAGAAATGAATTATACGGTAACCATATACCAATAGGTTCTTGATGATGCTTTGCAATCTTTCGACCTATTCGGATGTCGAGTATCATTGCTAGATGGTCTCTTTGATAGGTAAAAAAAGATTGTTCTTATACTACCAACTTAAGTTTGAACCTATGGGGTCACACTCAAAAGATGTTTCTGACTGATCATATGGCTGATCAACAATTAAGAATCGTTCTAGGACAAAATAGTCAATTCGATTGATGATTAACCCTATGCAAAAGTTGTAATAAATTAATTCATTAATTATTGATGAATTGTAGGAGAATTGATTAGTAATTAGATTATTAATTAACTTAATTTGATTGAAGATTGAGTTTTGGATCAAATCTAATTGAATTGGATTCAATTTGGTTTGATTCGATTAGGTTATGAGATGACCAAGTTTCTAAGGGTGTTCGATTCCTGATATGATCAAAACTTGAGCTCGATTAATTTTTGATTTGATTAAGATTTAATCGAAGCTATTTTTTATATAATTAGATTAGGTTTAGTGGTTCAATTAAGTTTAACCTAATTTGGTTAGGTTAAGAATCTAATTGGATGAGAAAATAATTTGAATTCGAATCCCTTCCACCTCCTTTCTGTATGCCCTCTTATTCTTCACGTGAGAAATATTTTTACATAATTTCTCTCATACCCAGAAGCCTTTCTTATGTCTTCATCTAATTTCTTTTGAATTAGAAATTGATTGTGTTGGGTATAAAATACCTCTCAGCCGAAGTTCGTGATAGGGGCGACCCTCGGGGATTCTACTGGCGTCAGACCTCCGACGACACCTCGTCGAACCTCTCTGGCGGCCGAGCCTCCGCAACATTCCCAAGTTCTGCCGACGGATGGACCCCAACCAATGTCGACTTGACTCACCACGACGGGCAAATTCCACCCAAGTTCGGCAGTGGTCGACCGGCCACAGGAAGACTTCGTCCGGACTCCTACGGGAGCCGGACTCCGTCCCTGACCTCAACTACTGGAAGGCTTCGCCCGGACTCCTACAGGAGCCGGGCTCCGTCCCCGACTTCACTTACAGGTAAACTTCGTCCGGACTCCTATGGGAGCCGGACTTCACCCACAACTCCAATTGCAGGAAGACTCGCCCGAACTCCTACGGGAGCTGGACCTCGTCCCCAACTCTAGTTACAGGAAGACTCTGCCCGGACTCCTACGGGAGCCGGACTTTGTCCCCGACTCCGGCTGCAGGCAGACTTCCTCTGGACTCCTACGGGAGCCGGACTCCGCCCATGACTTCACTTACAGGTAAACTTCGTCCGGACTCCTACGAGAGCCGGACTTCACCCACAACTCCAATTGCAGGAAGACTCAGCCCGAACTCCTATGGGAGCTGGACCTCGTCCCTAACTCTGGTTACAGGAAGACTCTGCCCAGACTCCTACGGGAGCCGGACCTTGTCCCCGACTCCGACTGCAGGCAGACTTCGTTCGGACTCCTACGGGAGCCAGACTCCGCCCACGACTTCACTTACAGGTAAACTTCGTCCGGACTCCTACGGGAGCCGGACTTCACCCACAACTCCAATTGTAGGAAGACTTAGCCCGGACTCCTACGGGAGCCGGACCTCGTCCCTAACTCTGGTTACAGGAAGACTCTGCCTGGACTCCTACGGGAGCCGGACCTCGTCTCTGACTCTGGCTACAGGCAGACTTCGTCCGGACTCCTACGGGAGCCAGACTCTGCCCACGACTTCACTTACAGGTAAACTTCGCCCGGACTCCTATGGGAGTCAGACTTCACCCACAACTCCAATTGCAGGAAGACTCGCCCGGACTCCTACAGGAGCCGGACCTCGTCCCCAACTCTGGTTACAGGAAGACTTTGCCCGGACTCCTACGGGAGCCAGACCTCGTCCCTGACTCCGGCTTCAGGCAGACTTCGTCCGGACTCCTACGGGAGCCGGACTTCGCCCACGACTTCACTTACAGGTAAACTTTGTCCGGACTCCTACGGGAGCCGGACTTCACCCACAACTCCAATTGCAGGAAGACTCAGCCCAGACTCCTACGGGAGCTGGACCTCATCCCTAACTCTGGTTACAGGAAGACTCTGCCCGGACTCCTACGGGAGCCGGATCTCGTCCCCGACTCTGGCTGCAGGCAGATTTCGTCCGGACTCCTACGGGAGCCGGACTCTGCCCATGACTTCACTTATAGGTAAACTTCGTCCAGACTCCTACGGGAGCCGGACTTCACCCACAACTCCAATTGCAGGTAGACTTCGCCCGGACTCCTACGGGAGCCGGACCTCGTCCCCAATTCTGGTTGCAGGAAGACTCTGCCCGGACTCCTACAGGAGCCGGACCTCATCCCCAACTCTGGCTGTAGGTAGACTTCATCCAGACTCCTATGGGAGTCGGACTTCGCCCCCAACTTTAATTGCAGACAGACTTCGCCCAGACTCCTATGGGAGCCAGATCTCGTCTCCGACTCCAGCTGCGGGAAAGACTCCGTCCGGACTCCCACGGGAGCCCGACCTCATCCCCGACTTCAACTGAAGGAAGATTCCATCCGGACTCCCACGAGAGCCAGACTCCGAGCTCCTCTCAGATGGGTAACTGGCCACCTCTCTCCGCCAGACGCTCCAGTCGGACTTCGACCGACAGGGCTGGACTCTCTAGTAGGTCGCAGTAACGGTCATGACTCTGCTCCACTTTCTGCGACAGATTCCATGCGGCTCCATCACTCCCTGGCAGGCCACAATAATGGCCACGATCCTGCTCCACTTCCTACGATGGATACCGCGTGATTCCTTCATCCTCTGGCAAGTCACGATAACGGACGCCGCTCCACTCCCCGCGGCAGACTCCACGTGGCACGTCCCGGTGATAGCCACGGTTCCACTCCACTACTCTTCGTAACAAACTCCTCCTGACCATGGGCAGCCCACTGCTAGACGGTTACAAACATCACAATCAGTCTGTTGCTCCCTCCGCCTATAAAAGGGGGACCCCAGATACGTTATTCTTTAAGCTCTCATTTTTACCTAAAAACTCTGCTAAAACTTTCATTCGAGCACTCCATTCTTGTTGAGGTAGAGAACTGACTTGAGCATCGGAGGGTCTTGCCGGAGCAACCCCACCTCTGGTTTAGATTTCTTTTGCAGGTCCCGACGGCGACCGCGACTCCCTCGACTCCAGCTTCTCCAGCACAGGCAGATTTTTGCACCAACAGGATTGGCGCTAGAGGAAGGGCTGTATCTCCGCAGTACCCTTGTTCTTAAAGGAGCACTCAACGCGACCACCTCCAGTCATCTTTTTCGACATCTACTCCTCCTTCCCCCACTAGATCTTTGCCCGATGCCTCCCGCAAAGCATCCACGCGACGATCCACGACCTGCGCGGCCAGATCTCAGGCTCTGGCCTCACTTTCAGTTTCCCAGCCTCCTCCTCCTCCTCCGACAACGGTGGTTGGTGCGGAGCAATTTGACCTGCTGGTGCAGCAGGTCAGAGGCCTCACTGAAGCTGTGCAGGCCATGCAGCAGCAGCAGCCGCAGGTATCAGTGCACCTGAAAAGAGAGTCATCGGAACATCAGAATCCGATGGTAGGTGGGCCACTTGGGCCAGCCCCCATCTTTCCCAAAAAGATGAATCCAAGGGTGGAGAGCCCTCAGTCGGATCACGATTCCACCCCTGGAAGATCTCTACCTCCATTCTACCAGAGGACCCTCGAGACCCGTAGTCGAGAGGATTTCCTGGATCGGAGGCTCCAGGAGATGAACTGACGGATCGAAGAACTCCGCCACACTCCCCTCCTTATGGTGAGGATATTTGTACTGACCCTCTCTTTTCTCAAATGATCATGCAGGAACCGATCCCGCCAAACTTCAAGCTCCCTCAACTCAAAGCTACGACGGACTTCGACTCGGTTGACCACCTGGAGGCCTTTCGGACAATGATGCTGCTTCATGGCGCCCCGACGCCATTCTATGCGAGCCTTCCCATCCACCTTGAAGGGAGCGGCGAGAAACTGTACTCGTGCTGAAGTCGGGTTTATCTTTTCCTTCGATCAGATGAGCCACCAATTTGTGGCTCATTTTGTCAGCAGCCGGCGCCCCTGGAAGGGTTCGGAGTCCCTCATCAACATCAAGCAGAGGGAGGGGGAGTCTATTCGGGCCTACATCAACCGCTTCAATATCGCCGTGCTGGAGGTCCAGAACTTGACCAGTCGGTAGCGATGGCCCTCTGAAAGGCTGCCTTCAAAAGAAGACCTTTTATTCTCCCTGAAAAAGAAGTACCCCAAGAATTTTGCAGACCTGTTGGCTCAGGCCGAAGGGTACGCCCGAGCAGAAGAAGCCTTCAAAATGAAGGACGAGAAAATCGCAAGAGAGTGGCAGGCGGGAGACTCGAGTAAGCCCGCAGTCGAAAAGGGCTGAGAGAAGCTCGGCCACGTTCTCGAACTCCTCCCGGGCACAAGCGTGCCCAGACTCCTCCTCGAGCATGCAGGCAGGGAAGCCCGGATGCCGGGCTCGATGGGGCTCTCCCCCAGGAAGGTTCCGCAACTATGCCCCCCTCAACACATCGAAAATCCAAGTGCTGATGGAGGTCATAGAGCAGCTCCCAAGGCCAGAGAGGATGCGCACGCACCCTGAGAAGCGCAACCCCAACAAGTTCTGCCTCTACCATCGTGACCACGGCCACGATACAGAGGAGTGCATTCAGCTTCGAGATGAGATCGAGAGCTCATCAGATGAGGTCAGCTCGATAGGTTCATTCGACGCCGACCTGAGGCCAGAAAAGATCGGCCAAGGGCCTTGCCGCAACCTGAACCACTAAGGAGGGAAGAGCAGCCCGGAGATCGGCCTTCAATCGGGATCATCAACTCCGTCACCGGAGGACCTCAAGGAGGAGCAGACCTTCCACGACCATGGGACTTGAAAAACCTGTAAATGTATTACTAGCGACTTTGCTTTGAATCAAAATTCTTTCGACTTTGCATGTCTTTCCCTTTTGGCATGGACTCATTATGACTGGGGATAACCCCTTCAAACAATCAAAATAAGGTCATGTTAGGAACAGAAGGAGAACCTCATCCTAACATGAGCAAATGAAAGTCCGATTATTTTAAGATCGGATCGGGAGAGAGGCCCATATAACAACCCTTAGGTGCCCCCATGGCATGTTAGGAACAGGAGGAGAACCTCGTTCTAACATGAGCAAAATGAAAGTCTGATTATTTTAAGATCGGATCGGGGGAGAGGCCCATATAACGGCCCTTAGGTGCCCCCATGGCCATGTTAGGAACAGGAGGAGAATCTCGTCCTGACATGAGCAAAGTCAAAGGCCCGATTTTTTAGACCGGATGGGGGGAGAGGCCTTACAACGCCTTTATGCGCCCCCACAGCCATGTTGAGAAAGGAGGAGAACCTCGTCCTGATATGAGCAAAGTCAAAGGCCCATTCTTTTAGACCGGATGGGGGAGAGGCCCTTGAAATGGCCCTTATGTGCCCCACTGCCCCGTTGAGAATAGGAGGAGAACCTCATCCTAACCTGAGCTGAAATCAACTACGTCAAGAACAGAAGGAGAACCTCATCCTGACGATGATAAAAATCCGATCGCCGACAAGATTGGATAAAGGGAAAAGTCTCCTCAATGGCACCTCCACACTTCTACACGATCCCGTAAAAAGCAAGGGGAGGACCCTCACTCAAAAAAAAAAGAGAAAGGAAAGCGACAAGAAAAGTAAAACAACACGATAACGACTGGGCACCTCCGAACTACGTCGACATTGAACAAGTCAAAAGGGAAAGAAGTTCGGCGGACGATAATTTAATACAACGCGTGGACGAGGTAACACAAAATCTCCTTTTCATTTTATTCACGAAATATACACTACAAAGCCCAGAAGGCTAAAGGAAGAAAAGCAAAACAACAAAAACAAAACGACAAAATCAACAACGACAGCGACAATGGTGACGACAAACAGATAAACAACAAAAGAAAAAGTATATACATGGAAAGATGGAAGGCCAAAAAGAGCCCTAGGGAAGCTCTGCTCCTTCCAACCTCGAATTATCTGCTTTACTCCTTATCAAGGACTGCCTCAGACTTTCAACTTCTTCTTCTAGCTCTCTCTTTTTCAGCAGCATATCCTGGAACATCCGACGAAGTCGCTGGCTTTCATTCTCTGCCTCTCGATGCCTCTTTCTCAGGACCTCAGATTCTGCCTCCGCATCCTTGACTGCCCGCTGCTCGTACACCAGCTGGATCTTCAATTGCTGCAGCTCGACCTTCCCCTCCCCAAGGGCGATGGATAGTTCTTCTACGGTCCTTCTCAGGGATTGGAGTTCGTCGGAATCCCGAGCGGAAGTAGATCGAGCCCCCTCAGCTAGCTGCCCTTGAAGGCAGGCAACCTCGTCAGTCGCCATCCTGAGCCTCCCCTTGTATTCGTCCACCTGCTTGCGCCAGCCGGCCCGGTACGCATCATAGCTCGCCTCGACATTCTGGAGCTGTTGCTGGAGGTCGGAGACCTTCTTCGACCATTTTCGGTCGCTGTCGGCCTGAGTCAAAAGTCGAGATGAGCCTCCTTCCAACTGGCTAATCCTCTCCTGTGCAGCCGACAGCTCCACTCGGAGGGAACTGATCCTGACAGCTTGAGCCCAAATTCGATCACTGACATGCTTCTTGTGTTCCTCAAGCTCCTTCTCGAAGTTCGCCTTTCTCCGACTGTACTCTATGATCTCCTTCACGTGGAGGTTTCGGAAGCGGGTGGCCTCCGCAATGACTTCAGAGTGACCCTCCCTCAACTTGCGGAGCTCGCCTTCCATCTTCTTCGATCTTTTCGTCAAATGAAGAACTTCCTTCTTTAGGTGCTGGATCGTGGACTTCAGCGGAATCCCCTGGGGCAAGGAAAGTGCTTCGGCAGGACACTGCCATCGGGAGACAAAAGCGTCAAGGCACGTCTCATTGCAGAATAAAAAACAAAAAGGGGGAGGAAGGAAGAGTGGAGAAGAGTGGAAAAGTCATCCACAAGGAGAAACTCAACTTTATTGATTGAATGTTTCTTAAAGATAAGAAGGAAAGGAAAAATTATAGTAAAAGAAAAATACAAGGTCAGAGGTCTCAGACCTTTGCAGTAGGAGTTGGGGAGCTCGGTGTCCCTGGAAGGGGGCCTGCGGTTGCAGTAGCAGTGGGAGAGGGACCGGCCTCATCTTCAGACTCCTCGTTCAAGAAGCCGAGATCGAGCTCGAGAAATTTCCTGGCCACCTTCTCCTGGCAGAGCTCGAATCCCTTGATGAATGCCTCTTGGCCGAAC
The DNA here is from genome assembly GCF_000442705.2 of Elaeis guineensis. Taxonomy (NCBI): domain Eukaryota; kingdom Viridiplantae; phylum Streptophyta; class Magnoliopsida; order Arecales; family Arecaceae; genus Elaeis; species Elaeis guineensis. The sequence goes on along the minus strand of NC_026000.2, from coordinate 42,103,190 downwards.
CTGATATTCAGATCCCTCATCTCTGCAGAGGCCTTGAACTCCTCCACCGTAAGAACCCTGGCCTCCGAGACCAGGACCGGGATCTGCTCTGCTAAATTTGCGACCTCGGCCTCTGCCTTCCTCACCGTCTCCTCCGAGGTCTGCTTCTCCTTCTCCCAGGCCTGCTTTTCTTTCTCCAGGGCCTCTTGGAGGGTAACTACTTCGGCGGCCTTTTCTTTGAGGCGAGCGACTTCAGCCCGACGATGCTCCTCCACCTGGATGGCATCCCTCCTCACCTGATTCGTCGCCTCGATATTGGTAAGGAGCTGGTGCCCAATCTGCAAGGGCGGCTAGGGGATCAGAACAAGGGTCGAAAAGCCAATTAAATGAAGATTTGTTTACCTCGAGAAAGGACCCTAGGGAGTCCCAAACCCACTGCTCAAGATCGGCACGATCAATCCTCTCGACGACTTCGGGCAGAATGCAGCCGTCGATCAACCGCTTGATTAAGTCCCTGTCATTGAAGGGATTCTCCGGCTCTTCTTCAGAACCATGGGATTCTTCGATGGCGACCCGACGCCACTTATCCTGCGGGCCACCTACTTCCTTCTCCTCCCTCTCTCGACCCCGGGCGTCTCCACGAGACAGACCCCCGGAACGGGAACCTCAGTGGGGGGACTCCTGGAAGAAGCCCGAGGAGCCGGAGGTTCGGCATCCGAAGGGACTTCGACTGTGAAGGCCACCTGGGCAGGCGCGGTCGAGCTCGTCTCCTCTGTTTTGGCCTTCTTTGCTGATCCGGAGGCCATGGCGCCTTTTCTTTTGTGGGCCTTGAGGCCCCTGGCGAGCATCCGTGCTGCTTCGGTGTCCATTCCTAAAAAAAAAAAAAGTCAATCAGAAATCGATGATGGGGTGAAAAAAGAAGAAGTCACCCGCAAAAAAAAAAAAGAAAAAAAAAGAGAGAAAGAAGAAAAGAAGAGAAAAAGAAGAAGGATGGGAGAAAAGAAGAGGAAAGAAAAGATGAAATACTTGCAGGATCCTGGGGACTTAAGCCGATGTTGAGCAAAAACTACTCCTTCAGAAGGTTGGGAAGGGAAGGAGCGGAATAGCCAAGAAGCTTCCAGATGGCTTGAAGGTCGTCCTCCCCCAGGCTGGGGGCCCGACGGACAGAGTCCCTCAGAGAGCCCCAAGGGGGCAAGCCCAGCCTCAAAGTAGGGCAGTGGACGAAGAGGTACTTCCCCTTCCAGTTGTGGATTGAAGAAGGAGCACCTTTTAGCAACCCCTTCTTACCAAACTGGGAGGAGAAATACCACCAGTCCTTTGCCGAGGGATGACGCTTGAAGGTGTAGAAATGTCTAAACAAAGAGAGGGATGGCTGAACCTCGACTACGTGGCAAAAGGAGAGAAACCCTATCAAAAACCTAAAGGAATTCGGCGCCACTGAAGCTAAAGAAATATCCAAGAAACGAAAGAGGGCGGCAACAAAAGGTGGAAGCAGAAGCCGGAGTCCGGCATGAAAGGCCTCCTGATACAAGCAGAAACGATCGGGTGGGGGAGTGCTAGTCGGGTCGGAGGGACCAGGAAGTTCCAGATCATACTTCGGAGGAACTCTATACTGAACCCTTATCATTAGGAGTTCATCCGGAGTTAGAGAGCAGGGAATGGCACCCAGCGCAAAAATCGGGTGAAGCCCAGCCCCAGATGTGGGTTCGTCTACAGTGCGGGGGTCCTGGGGGGCTGAGGCGGACGAACTCCCGAAACCGCTAGAGACGGAGGTGTCGGAAGATATTTCAAATGAGGACCCTAAAAATCTCAGAGAAATCAGGCAGAACAAGAGGCGAAAGGTTTGCGGGGAACCAAACCAAAGGAGGGCGACAGGAAAAAGATGGAGGAAAAGGGGCGCCCGAATGGCAAGAAGGAGAACAAAGTTTCGGGACTAACCTAAGTCGCTCCGAAGGATGCAGAAGGTGCGAGGCAGGGATGGCTCGAAGGATGCCTAGGGCCAAGGTAGATGCCAAGGAGGGTCAAGGCTCTCGAAGAAAAGGCAGACACCGATAGAACTTTCAAGCGGAATAGGGCCCCTAAAGGCGGAAGGGTGGGTTTAAATAGACCCTGGGATCCGGCGCCATAATGATCGTGAATCCCTCCAGGCCGACCTGCGCTCACCACGTATCCCACTCACTGCGGCAGGCGACTAAAAGCGACTGACAGCTGACAGAGCCATTACTGCACCGTACCTGGGCCAACGTACTAGCGAGAATTCCGAAAGGTCCCTTCGAATTGCCCCGATTCGAAAAGACTCCAGGATGCGCGCATTTAATGCCAAAATATCTGGGGGCAAACGTGCACAGGATTCAAGGGGACAACTTCGGCTGTGAAAATTTCTCTGTACTTCTTTCATTTGAAATTCGAACTCAGAAGTAGGAGGACTGGTGTTGGGTATAAAATACCTCCCAGCCAAAGTTCATGATAGGGGCGACCCTCCTGGGATTCTACTGGCATCAGACCTCCAACGACACCTTGCCGAACCTCTCCGGCGGTCGAGCCTCCGCAACATTCTCAAATTCTGCCGACGGATGGACCCCCACCAACGTCGACCTGACTCACCACGACGGGCGGATTCCACCCAAGTTCGGCGGTGGTCGACCGGCCGCAGGAAGACTTCGTCCAGACTCCTATGGGAGCTGGACTCCGTCCCCGACATCAATTGCTGGAAGGCTTCGCCCGGACTCCTACGGGAGCTAGGCTCCATCCCCGACTTCACTTACAGGTAAACTTCATCCGGACTCCTACGGGAGCCGGACTTCACCCACAACTACAATTGCAGGAAGACTCGCCCGGAGTCCTACGGGAGCCGGACCTCGTCCCCAACTCTGGTTACAAGAAGACTCTGCCCGGACTCCTACAGGAGCCAGACCTCGTCCCTGACTCCGGCTGCAGGCAGACTTCGTCTGGACTCCTACGGGAGCCAGACTCCGCCCATGACTTCACTTACAGGTAAACTTCGTCTGGACTCCTACGGGAGCCAGACTTCACCCACAACTCCAATTGCAGGAAGACTCAGCCCGGACTCCTACGGGAGCCGGACCTCATCCCTAACTCTGGTTACAGGAAGACTCTGCCCGGACTCCTATGGGAGCCGGACCTCGTCCCCGACTTCGACTGCAGGCAGACTTCGTCCGAACTCCTACGGGAGTCGGACTCCGCCCATGACTTCACTTACAGGTAAACTTTGTCCGGACTCCTACGGGACCCGGACTTCACCCACAACTCCAATTGCAAGAAGACTCAGTCCGGACTCCTACGGGAGCCGGACCTCGTCCCTAACTCTGGTTACAGGAAGACTCTGACCGGACTCCTATGGGAACCGGACCTCGTCCCCGATTCCGACTGCAGGCAGACTTCGTCCGGACTCCTACGGGAGCCGGACTCCGCCCATGACTTCACTTACAGGTAAACTTCGTTCGGACTCCTACGGGAGCCGGACTTCACCCATAACTCCAATTGCAGGAAGACTCGCCCGGACTCCTACGAGAGCCGGACCTTGTCCCCAACTCTGGTAACAGGAAGACTCTGCCCGGACTCCTACGGGAGTCGGACCTCATCCCGGACTCCGGCTGCAGGCAGACTTTATCCGGACTCCTACGGGAGCCGGACTCCGCCCACGACTTCACTTACAGGTAAACTTCATCTGGACTCCTATGGGAGCCGGACTTCACCCACAACTCCAATTGCAGGAAGACTCAGCCCGGACTCCTACGGGAGCCGAACCTCATCGCTAACTCTGGTTACAGAAAGACTCTGCCCGGACTCCTACAGTAGCCGAACCTCGTCCCCGACTCCGACTGCAGGCAGACTTCGTCCAGACTCCTACGGGAGCTGGACTCCGCCCACGACTTCACTTACAGGTAAACTTCATCCGGACTCCTACGGGAGCCAGACTTCACCCACAACTCCAATTGCTGGTAGACTTCACCCAGACTCCTACGGGAGCCGGACCTCATCCCCAACTCTGGTTGCAGGAAGACTCTGTCCAGACTCCTACGGGAGCCGGATCTCATCCCCAACTCTGGCTGCAGGTAGACTTCGTCCGGACTCCTACGGGAGCCAGACTTCGCCCCCAACTTTAATTGCAGACAGACTTCGCCCGGACTCCTACAGGAGCCAGATCTCATCTCCGACTCCAGCTGCGGGAAGACTCCGTCCGGACTCCCACGGGAGCCAGACCTCATCCCCGACTTTGACTGAAGGAAGACTCCATCCGGACTCCCACGAGAGCCGGACTCCGAGCTCCTCTCAGACGGGTAACTGGCCACCTCTCTCCACCAGACGCTCCAGCCGGACTTCGGCCGACAGGCCTGGACCCTCTAGCAGGCCGCAGTAACGGCCACGACTCTACTCCACTTCCTGCGATGGATTCCGCACGGCTCCATCACTCCCTGGCAGGCCACAATAATGGCCACGATCCTGCTCCACTTCCTGCGACGGATACCGCGTGATTCCTCCATCCTTTGGCAAGTCACGACAACGGACGCTGCTCCACTCCCTACAGCAGACTCCACGTGGCACGTCCCGGTGATAGCCACAGTTTCACTCCACTACTCTTCGCAACAAACTTTTTCTGACCATGGGCAGCCCACTGCCAGACAGTTACAAACATCGCTATCAGTCTGTTGCTCCCTCCGCCTATAAAAGGGGGACCCTAGATACGTTATTCTTTAAGCTCTCATTTTTACCTAAAAACTCTACTAAAACTTTCGTTCGAGCACTCCATTCTTGTTGAGGCAGAGAACTGACTTGAGTGTCGGAGGGTCTTGTCGGAGCAACCCCACCTCCGGTTTAGACTTCTTTTACAGGTCCTGGCGGTGACCGCGACTCCCTCGACTCCAGCTTCTCCGGTGCAGGTGGATTTTTGCACCAACAGATTGGTTTAAATTTGAGTTCAAATGGGTTTGAATTTGAATGAAAACCTAGAGTCCAAATTGAGTTGGACTCTCTTCTTCACTCCACCACCTTTCTCCATGCATAAAGTATCTTTGCATGAGATTTTTTGCACCATTCTAATATTGATCAACCCCTCTCTGAGTTTATAAGATGATGATAAAGTTGGGTTCAAAATTTAATTCAAATTTGATTTGAATTGGTGATAAGGATCAACCAATATTTGAATTTGAACCGAAACTATTTTTTTCTTATCCTTATCTTCCATAGGAGGCCAACCTTAAAACAGGATCAGTTTTGTATGAGATTAAGAGTGATTTTTGGTGTGAAAAACTTAAGAGTAGGGATATAAAAAGTTGAGAGTGGGTTTGGCTTCTGTGCATGAGAAACAAAGGAAGTGTTCTTCCTCTCAAGCGTAAGCTATGGGTTCTAAGGTTTCAACTCTAGGTTTTGTGAGAAGAAAATACAATAGTGAGTCTTATCCAATCTTTCACACCACCACCTCCTCGTAAAGCTTCAACTTCTGATCTAGAGAAGTCCAGGAGATTCGAAGAAAGGAGCTTGGATCAGTCATCCAGAGTCTTCGACGCGAGCTAGTACTCCTGCAAAGGAAGATCTGATCAGGGCTTCGAGTGGATGATTTATAGAGGCCAGACGACCTGTGCGGCTGCTCAATATCAGCAAGAGCTTTGTACCATATTTATCAGCAGTAAAAATCATCAATCCATGAAAAAGTGATGAGTTCTGAACTCAACCAATATGATCTAAAGGTTAGATCAGATTCAGGGCATCGATGTGATCAATATAGTTTTCTGTTTTATATCATATTTTATTATATAAAGTTTTCATATCATAGATCCTTAATGATAGTTTAGATCTAATCTAAGATATGTTTAGAAGATTAAAGTATTTAATCTTTTATTATTTTGCTATAAAATTTTAAAAATACATGCTTTGAACTATCCATTTTTTTTTCAACATCAGTATGTATCAGACCTAGAACTTCACTAGCTTGCTCATCTTTTTTAGTAAAAGGTGATTTGATCATTTTTCTAAGAAGACAGGACTCACAGATTGAAAGTGATTCACAACTACTGACTTCGAGGATTCTCTCTTGTGTCGATCTGTTTATTCTGTTCTTGTTAACATGACCTAATCTACAGTGCCAAAGGTAGATATTGGAGATATCACTAATTCTAACATATTTACTAGATGTGTATATTACACTAATAGATTGGGATAATATATAAATACCATTGTTCAACTGTTCATTCATCATATTAATACCATTCATAATGATATTAAAATTATTTTTTTTATGAAAATTTCATAACCGTACATGGTCAAGAGGCCTATAGAAATAATGTTCAATAAAAAAGAAGGATAAAAGTGATATTTACTAAGAACAATTATATTGAACTTGAATACAAGCTTAACAGTCCCTAACGCTAGAACTGAAACTGATATTCTTTCTCCAACATTAAGGAACCTTTCGCTTTCTTCAAATCTCCTACTGACCTGTAGACCCTACAACGAATTATAAATATTAAAAGAATATTTGATATCTAATACCCAGATAGTAGAATCATAAATTAAAAAATTACAAGGTGTTATCATATAATTATCTTATCCAATAATAATTTGCTTTTTTTTCGGCCTGTTCGGATCTAAGGAGGTAATGTACTGATGATAATTCTTCTTTCAGTGTCTCTATTTCTTGCAGTAGAAGCATTTTGCCTGACTCTGATCAGACTTGAGTTTCTTGATCTGATTGGGCTTGGGTGCCCCAGTACTTTGCACCCTTTTCTTATTCTTCTTGTTCTTCTTTTCTTTCTTAAAGGGTCAACGTCTAGAAGAAGATCCTCCCACAATATTCACTGACTCCTTGTGGAGCTGGTGATCCTTCTCAAAGTTCAACAGCAACCCCAGCAAACCATGGTAGTTGATCGCAAGCTTTGTCATTCAAAAATGAGTAAGAAAAAGGAGGTAGGAATTAGGCAGAGAGTTCAGAATGGCATCTTTTCGTAGCTTCTCATGCAGAAAAAAGTTAAGCTTACTTAAGCGCTCAATCATCTTGATCATATACAGTACATGATTAGTGACTGATGCTCTTTCCCTCATTTGAGCATTGAAGATGGCACAACTAGTCTTGTGCCTCTCAACATCGTCTAGGTGTGCCAAAGGACTCGTTCAATATTTGTAACATATCTTGTGACTGAGCATTCTCAAAATGATGGATGAACTTATCATTCATTACCGTCAACATAATACAACGAACCATAGTTCGATCATTGAGCCACTTTTAATAAATATCTCTGACTGTACTATGTGCATTCAGAGCTGGCTCCTCGGATGTCGGATCAATCAATACATACAAGATCTGTTTGTGCTCTAAGACTATTTTGAGCTTTCGATACCAGCTATTGAAATTTGGTCCCATCAATTTATCACTATCTAATAGTGATTGTAGCGACAAGGTGGTGGCCATAACTGCAAAAAAAAAAATCAAAACTTAATTAGTATATGAATTGATTAAGACTAAAGATATAAATTTTAGTCTAAAGATTTTTTCACTATTTTATTCGAATTAGTGGCCTCTACCTCTAATTTGAGAAATTATACTAATTTTTAGTTGGTACTAAAATCCACATAGGCTGCACATGGGTCCGAGTGTGGCTCGGCCAACCCCTGTGCACTTATGGGTAAGTTCTTAACTAATTATTTCACCAAATAATTTCTAGCATTCAATTTTGCTCCAGACACCTCTTCAGCAGGCGTGTGGTGTCTCCACTAAAAGTTTTGGTTAGATCCAACCATTAACATATCAGAATTTAGTGTATCTGACAAATGAGTGACCAGGTCCGATTATGGCTTGACCAATCTGACCATCATCAAAAAGAATAACTAAATCAACATATTATAAATGATAATTCCGATAGTTGGATGAGCACCAGACGTGTGGCACCTCCAATGATCATCTAAACTATTGGACTCATTATCATTCAACTTAATAGGAGGCAATGATCTAGTTATCACTTTAACTATTTCATTTTAGGGACCTAATAATTTTAGAAGATTTAATTAGTTGAATTGAAAGATGAGAAAAGACTTGATCAGTTAATTTTAATCCTCTCACTGACTTCACCAAGTCAGATTAAAGAAGATCAGGCATAAGCTAGTCCAGCCAACCAGTTATAAATCTTCCAACTGACTTCACCAAGTTATGAAGAAGACTCAAGACAAGTTGAACTAAGAGCACCAAAATTAGTCATACTAATTTTCTAGTTAGCATAGGTCAACCCCAATCATTAAGTTATCTAATCGTTAAGTAAGTGAGATCGGTTAGAGAAATATGCCATTAACTCAACACAGATTCAATCTATACGAATAGCTCTCAATTAATGACCACCGATCAAAGCTGTCATCTTTACCTTAGACACCAACTGGTTAGTCATTTTTAATTTGATCAACTTATAGATTTGGATTTGACCACGGAGCTACAATCAAAGTTCATATTGATCTAATCAAAGACATGGACTTAACCAACTACAACTATTGAAATTGATCAAGAGAAGAAATTGATCCAATCAGAATTAACTTTTAATTAGATTTGATCAATTACTAACATGATCCTTTATCAATAATTTCTAACCCTAGATCTAACCCAATTAAATGGACTTAACTCGAGCGAAACCATTAACCCATGAATTATGAAATTAATGCCTTAGATCTTTGATTCTCAAATTTGGATTACTTAATTCTCAATTAAGTTTTGGACTGACATGGGTTCGAATTCGATATTTGAAAATAATTTTTAATTTTATAAAATATTTGTATAATTAATCATCTAATGATCAAAATACTAATTTTAAATCTAATATATATTATTTTAGATTTAAAATAAAGTTTTAAATTTTTTTTATTATTCATCATCATAGAAAAGATCGTGCAGCACCCCTACACACCATAGGAGTCCTGTCAAATGGGTAAATAGAGTTGTGAAATCCTGATTTTTTCTATGATCGGATGGCTATAAGGATCTATCCAATTAGATTACTATACTATTCAGATTTTAAATTAATTATTTAGATCTAATCTAAATAATTAAAATCAGATTTTATAAAGATCAGTACAAACTAGGAGAACCCTTGCACTGTAAGGGGTAAACCTTACAGTAGGACAACCTTATATCAGTTTGTGCGATCAAATCTATAATTAATTTTAGATCTAAATATCATATATCAGATCTAATCTAAATTAAATTATAAATCTAAATATATATAATATCAGGTTATATGCAAAAAAAATTATGTCATAAGAAACCGCGCTCTGATACCAATTGAAGGGAAAATGGGTAGTTTAAAGCATGTATTTTTAAAATTTTATAGTAAAAAATAAAAAAATAAACACTTTAATCTTATAAATATATTTTGAATCAAATATAAACTATCAATTAAGGATCTATAATATAAAAAATTTATATATAAAATTTGATATAAAATAGAAAACTGCATCGATCACATTGATGCTCTGAATCTGATCTAACCATTAGATCACATTAGTTGAGTTCAGAACTCATCACCTTTTCATAGATCGATGATCTCCACTACTGGTAGGTATGGTATGAAACTTTCACTGATGTCGAGTAGCTGCATAGGTTGTCCGACCTCTACAGATCGTCCATTCGAAGCCCTGATAGAATCTTCCTTTGTGGGAGTGCTAGCTCACGTTGAAGGCTCTAGATGACTGATCCAAGCTCCTTTCTTTGGATCTCTCAGACTCCTTCAGATCACAAGATAAAGCTTTACAAAGAAGTGGTGGTATGGGAGATTGAACAAGACTCACTCTTGTATTTTTCTTCTCACAAAATCTAGAGTTGAAACCTTAGACCCTACACCTCACGTCCGAGAGGAAGAACACTTCCTCTATTTCTCATGCATGGAAGCCCAACCCACTCTCAACTTTTCATGCCCCAACTCTCAGGTTTCTCATGCCAAAAATCACTTCTAATCTCACACAAATTGATCCCTTCTTAAGGGTGGCATCCCATGGAAGATAAGGATAAGGAAAAGATATTTTCGGTTCAATTTCAAATATTGGTTGATCTTTATCATCAATTTAAATCAAATTTGAATTAAATTTTGAATTAAACTTTATCTTCATCTTATAAACTCAGAGAAAGATCGACCAACATCAGATTGGTGTAAAAAATCTCATTCAAAAATACTTTATACATGGAGAAAGGTGATGGCATGAAGAGAAGAGTCCAACTCAATTTAGACTCCAGTTTTTATTCAAATTCAAACCCATTTAAACTCAAATTTAAACCAACTAATTTTTAATTCAAAAGAAATCAGATAAAGACATGAAAAAGCTTCTAGACATAAAAATAATTTACATAAAAAATTTTTCTCACATGAAGAATAAGAGGGCGCAAAGAAAAAAGGTGCAAAGGATTTGAATTCGAATTATTTTCTTATCTAATTAGATTCTTAACCCAACCAAATTAGATTAGACCTAATTAGATCACTAAACCTAATTTAATTAGATAGTAAATAGTTTTGATTAAATTTTAATCAAATCAAAAATTAATCGAGCTCAAATTCTGATCAAATCAGGAATCAAACATCCTTAGCGATTAGGTCATCTCATAACCTAATCGGGTCAAACCAAATTAAATCCAATTCAATTAGATTTGATCCAAACCTCAATGGTCAATTAAATTGAGCTAATTAGTAATCTACTTACTAATCAATCTTCTTACAATTCACCAATAATTAGTAAATTTTTTTATTATAACTTTTGCACAGGGTTAATCATCAATCAAATTGACTGTTTTACCCTAGAATGATTCTTAATCATTGATCAACCATATGATCAGTCATAAATTTTTTTTGAGTGTGACCCCATAGGTTCGAACCTAAGCTGATAGTATAAGAATAATTTTTTTATACTAATCAAAGTGACCATTTAGCAATGATACCCGACGTCCGGATAGATCGAAAGATTGCGAAGCATCATTTAAGAATCTATTGGCATATGATTACCGTATAATTCATCCCTTTGATCCAAATGCTCAAGGTGACCTAGAGTTTAACTATTAACCCTGCAATGATCATCCACATTGTATTTCAATTTTTAAAATCTATCACATGGATTACCCCGATCGATGTTTTACTGAAATAAAATATACTGATACATTAACTCTTACTTATTCGGAGGGGTCAATTCTATCTTGACTCACACATTGATTTTTCAAGTACTTGACTATACCCAAAAATCTTTCATCATTGAATTAAAAATTTAGATAGTCCGGTATTAAAGTACAGTGAATTGCTTGCAAGTCATCATGATAATCTCAGATCGAAGGGATATTTATACCCATATCCTTCATGAGCTACTCTTGACAGCAGAGTGCTCAGTAATTGATCATGTTCAGTGAGATATACTCTTACATCTCACTTGCATGACTCCACACTCTTTGGTTAAAAGGACAACCAATATACATGGTATATAACGATCTATACTTGATATAGCTATCGTCCTAATAATAGTATATCATTTGGTTGTGAACTTAAGATTTCAGGATTAAACGATATATCCTCCTATATCGAATCAAATAGTCCTAAAGACTTCATCACATAACAAAAATTTAAAATAAGATGTACATAGTGATGAAAAAATTAAATAATATTTATTAATTTAATAATTCATATATAATTACAATAATAAGCTCCACCGTCAATAAATTGATAATTGGCTTTGGGACATAATTTTCAATACATCCATTTCGAAAGAAGCGATCTATATGCCAGTCTATCCGGATCGATCACCATCCTCATGATGATACTATGATTGAAAGCTTTTAAAAATTATATATTTATCTCTAATTCTCAACACTTTAAGAATATATATCGAAATGTTAATTCCATGGATGATTCAAGGACACATCACACTTGAATGAAAACAAACTTACCCATTTATTGATCAAATCAATGAATTAAGTACAAAATTATGTCCTAGATTTATTATAATGTGTCAGCCATATTGACTTTTAGGACATATATTTAACAATCTCTCACTTGGACTAAAGCCAATTGGCCACTAATCTAAGTCTAATCTTCTCAAGATAGATTTTCATCTTTGGTTGGCTCAATTGGTCACCACGTTGTCTGTGGAGTCTTCTACCCTTCACACCTCAATATATTTTTTTTTGAGGTAGTCACATAAGAAATCAAAGCATATTGTGACAACAATGTGCTTTGATTTTTTATGAGATCTCGGCTCCTTAGCAAGTGCTATAGCTCCATTGTTGTCGTAATAAAGTGGTATGGCATCCGATGTTATTATCCCAAGCTCCACGATGAACTTCTTGATCCAGAAGTCTTCTTTTATAGTATCTGAAGTAGCAATATATTTAGTCTTTGTGGTCGAATTTGCTATGATAAGTTGTTTAGAACTCTTCTAGCTGACTACGCCACCATTGCAAGTGAACACATATCCTGACGTAGACTTTCTATCATCAAGATTAGACATGAAGTCTGAATCAGTATACCCCTCGACTCGCAACTCAGAACTTTTTTCAAAGATCAAGAACAAATTTTTAGTTCTTTTTAAGTACTTAAGAATATTCTTCACAGCTATCCAATACTCTTTATCTGGATTCGACTGATACCTACTCATGATACTCACAGTAAGGATAATATCAAGTTGAGTATATAGTATGGTATACATAAGGCTCCCTATAGCTGAAGCATAAGGAATCTTACTCATATGCTGAACTTTCTCAGATATGGTTGGACACATCATCTTGAAAAGATGAATACCATATCTAACAGGTAAAAGTCTTCTTTTAGAGTTTTTCATATTAAACCTCTTCAGCACTTTCTCTATGTATAGCTTTTGTGAGAGGCCTAGTATCTTTCTAGATCTATCCCTATAGATCTTTATTTTAAGAATATAAGATACTTCTCCTAGGTCTTTCATGGAGAATTTCTTGGACAATCATCTTTTGACTGTGGTCAGTATGGGAACATCATTTTCAATGAGGAGAATATCATTCATGTACAATACGAAGAATGTTATTGCGCTCCCATTGATCTTTTTGTATATACAAGGTTCCTCTTTGTTCTTGATGAAACCAAATGATTTGGTCGCATCATCAAAATGAAGATTTCAACTCTGAGAAGCTTGCTTTAATCCGTATATGAATTTTTGCAGCTTACGGACTTTGTGATCACCATCACCAGATGTGAAATCCAAAGGCTGCTCTATATAAATATTTTTCTCAAGATATTTATTTAGGAAAGTAGTTTTTACATCCATCTATCAAATTTTATAATCATAATAAGCTGCAACAGTAAGCAAAGTATGGATGGATTTTAGCATGGCTATGGGCGAAAAATTTTTTGATAGTCAATGCCCTCGCACTGACTATAATCTTTTACCACGAGCCTAGCCTTATAGGTCTCTACTTTATCATCAGCACCTATTTTTTTTTTATAGATCCATTTACACCCAATGGATACTATACCCTCAGGTGGATCCACTAAGGTTCATACTTGGTTTGAGTGCATCGAGTCAATCTCTAACTTCATTGCATCTAACCATTTTTCGAAATCGATGTTAGACATAGTCTCGTCAAAGGTATTAGAATCATCACTATGATCTTTATCTCTCATAAGGAATATTTTCTTAACTTCCTCTATAAGTATATCCATGTACCTTTTAGGAGGTCAGAAGACCCTGCTAAATCTATGAGGTGGTAGAAGAACATCAATTACTGACTCATGAATAATGGATTCCTAAGGATCCATAGCTCTTTGCTCTTTAGAGACCTTCTCTTCGAGCTCAACTAACCTCTCATTGCCACCATCCTGGATAAATTATTTTTCTAAAAAATGATATTTCAACTCATAATCACATTATGATCTTGTAGAAAGTAGAAGTAGTATCCAATTGATTCTTTTGCATACCCTATAAAATGAGCTAATATAGATCTATCCTCTAATTTATCAGCCATCTGTCTCTTAACATAGGCCAGACATTTTCAAATCTTTAGATAACATAGACTTGGCTTCTTACCATGCCATATCTCATATGATGTGGTAGGAACGAATTTTGATGAAATTCTATTCAATAGGTGAATTGCAGTTATTAAGGTATGTCTCCAAAGATATAGAGATAAATCAATGAAGCTCATCATGGATCTAATAATATCTAATAGGATCCTATTCTTCCTTTTGAATATCCTATTAAGCTGAGGTATTTCGAGAGGAGTCCATTGAGAAACTATATCATTGTCCTTAAGATATCTCAAAAATTTTTGACTAAGGTATTCACCTCTTCGATCAGATCGAAGAATTTTAATAGGTCTGTCTGTTTATTTTTCTACTTTATTTCTAAATTTTTTGAACCTTTCAAAGGCTTTAGACTTATGTTTCATCAGATACACATATCCATACCATGACATATCATCGGTAAAGATGATGAAGTAGCTATAACCATCCCTGACTTGCACATCAAATGGCCTACACACATCAGTGTGTACCAGGATAAGTAACTCGATGGCTCTTTTCCCATGTCCTACAAAGGGTAACTTGACTATTTTTTTCCAAAGATAGGATTCACAAACTTGGTATGACTCTAGATCAAGAGAGCCAAAGATCCCATCTTTTTCCAATTTGTTTATCCTGCCCTCTTCAATATGGTCTAGTCAATGATGCCACAAGTACTTCTAGTTAAATTCATCATTGGATCACTATTTACTTGTTCAAATTTATATTCGCATCAACATGCAAGTGATATAGACTATCAATTAAAAGACCATGTGCAACCAATTTATTTCATAAATAAATGAAATAAAAGTCTTTATTAAAATTAAATTCAAAACCATCCTGTGCTAGCACAAACACAGAAATCAAATTCTGACTAGCTACATGAATAAAATAATAGTCTTTTAAATCTAATCTAAATCTCGACGGTAATCGAAGAGCATAAGTACCATGACTTCTACAGTAATTTTTGCTCTATTGTCGATCCGAATGATCATGTCACCTTTTCTCAATCTTCTACTTTCTATTAGACCCTACATTGAGGTATATATATGAGCACTCGAACCAGAGTCCAATATCCAACTAGAAGTAGAAAAAATCGTAAGGTTAGATTAAATTATAAGCATACCTTCAGAAGGTTTATCACCCTTCTTGATCTTTAGGCTCTCCAGATAGAGTGGACAGTTTCTCCTTCAGTGGCCGTCAGCATCATAGTGGAAATACTTTCTCTTTGCTTCAGCTTTCTTTGGAATGTCTTTCTTTAGTTTGCTCTCTTTCTTCTACTTTTTAGTGGATTTGTTCTTCTTCTTCCAACCAGACTTTCTCTTGATCGAAGAAGTCTGCTCCACGGTGAGAACAATGCCTCTTGAACTCTTCAAGATTTCTTCTGTAGTGACCAACATGTTGACCAATTCGGGTATAGTGCAATCAAGTTTGTTCATATAAAAATTTATAATAAATTGACTATATGACTTGTAAGAGATTGAAGGATCAAATCCATCTATAATTTCTTTTGCATATCAAGTCTAAGCTTCCCAAACTCCTCAATATCGTTGATCACTGTCATACAGTACTCATGGATTGACTGTCCTTCGTGCATCTTTAGATTGAAGAGTCTCTTGGATACTCTGAAGCGTGCTGTACAGCTCTGCTCACTATACAACTCTTGTAGATGAGTGATCATAGCACTGGCAGTAAGCATATGCTCATGCTGGCTCTGCAACTCAATTATCATGGATGCCAACGCATAGCACTTAATTCAGCTGTCTTCATCCATCCACTTTCATAAGCAGTTCTTTGCTCTATAGTAGGACAGTTTGGTAACACTAGGAGTTCCTGATCGAGTACATGATCTAATTTTTCAGAAGTCAGGATAATCTTGAGATTTTTTAGTCAGTATTTATAGTTTGTTCCGATCAAATGATTGGATTCAAGGATGCAGGCAAGAGGGTTTGAGGCTGACATTGTTTAACTGTGAGAGTAGAGATTCAAGTTAGACTTTTATACTTTAAATTTATATTTACTCTAGAGATTTTAAGATGCAAATAATTTCTCTCACTAATTTTTTGGATCCCTCCACTCTTCGGGTGGGAAACAAAAATTCTAATGTGATAATTGGATTCCTAGTGGATGCTGCGGTCCCACTGATGCCATGTACCTCACCTAACAGTCATTGATAACATGCACACTGATGCATGGATAACTCTTTATCCAGATGCTTCTTTAAGCATGTTGCAGTGACTTGATCTCTAAATCATGTGGGCTCACCTAATAGTTATTGACCATACTTCTTAGTTAAGCCTGACCCACCATTCACAAGTAGGTGCGAGGCCGTCATTAGGTCCCTCACTTAATAGTTATTAGATCCAACCCCATTCTTATCGTAGAGCAACTCTTTACTAATAGAGTGGTTGCATGTTCCTAATACAACTAAATCACTATGACCAGTCAGAACAATCAACATCACTAGCACGCTTGCACATCTACAACAGTGGAAGACCTATGGACTTAATATTTGTGGAGAGGTTTAGGTTTAGGTTTCATCTAATTAGTCATCATATGATCAATTTAATTGGCATGGGCTAAATCAAAATATCAAGTAATCTTATTCAAGACTCAAACTTTCAAATTGATCAGGTAAGTGGAGATCGATGGGATCCCCCGTTGCTTTCCTTAGACACCAATAAATTGACCAGATCAGTAGATGAAACTAATTAAATAATCATCTCTCATTTATTTATCTTAGACACCAATAGGTCAATTGGTCCAAATAGATTAGCTAAGATGAATCAGGCTCAAGCCATCGAACCAAATTATGTCCTTAGGTTAATCGATTCTACATATGGGATTTAATTGATTTGATCAATAATAATTATATGATCTTATAACTTAATTAATCTAATCCTAATCAATACTTGACTCAGTTTGATCAATTACTTAATCAAATTAGATCCATTGTGTTCAAATCAAAAGTCTTAGATGTAATCTAATTATATGACCTAATTTTTTGATTTTCTTATAACCAAAATCCTCATGCACAAACACAAATTTTAGATTCTAAAAATAAATTTTAAATCTAAATTTTTTACATGAAAGATAAGTTTTAAATTATGAAACTAATTTTTAGATTTAACATACAAGCATATATCTCATATATGTATGTGAAATTTAAATTTAAACAAAAATTCAGATCATAACATGATGTCATATATCTCATATTCAAATCATGAATCATATTGAAAATAATTTTCAAATCTAGATATGCAATTACATATCTCATATATGAATCATAAATTAGGTTAAATTAATTTTCAAATTTTATGCATGCATCTACATATCCCATAAACATGAACTAAAAATTATTCTAGAATAAAATTCAAATCTATGCATGCTAACACATATCAACTATATGATTTGAAAGTTAAATCTAAAATAAATTTTAGATTCAAAGAAATCATCTATATATCTCATGTATAAAGAAAAATTAGATTTTGAAACTCTTTTCAAAACATGTATGTCAATTTCATGCATATAAAATCCGTGATTCTGATACCACTGTTGAAATTTGATATCGGGGCATGCATATATGTTTCAAAATTTTTTTTTCAAATAATGTAGTGGAATAGAAGATTAAAATATTTTTTAATCTATATTATGTATGTGTAAAATATAGACACTAGGATCTACATATGTTGAAATTGAACACATGCTAAATTTTATGCTGAAATTGAATATGTGATGGATCACATACCTGTTTCGTAATTTTTTTTTTTCAAATTTGGATCTAGAAAAGAGTAGGTTCTCTCTTAGCTATGTAAATATCTGACCTCTATAGATATTCATTCAGGATCAACCTAGAACAGTCCTCTTTGGTATTGATTTTCTTCTCTAAGAAAAATCAGCTTGCAAATCTGAACAAAGCCTGAATTACTATCAACTCTTTAATCTTTTCCTCGATCTTCTTCTTCTCTTGTTCTCTTGCTTTTCTTTTTTTGATTATGAAGTAATCAAGGTCTGAAAATTAGCAAGTAAAGGGGCACCCAAACACCTTTTGGATGTGGAGAAGTGGGACACCCAAACTCCTTGGGCGTTGGATCTTCAAGAGAGAAGAGAGAGGGGGCATGGGGACCTTCTAAGGGAGGCATGGAGACCTTCTAGAATTTAGTGCTTAAGAGCCTTAGGAAAGGCCCCTTTAAATAGGCATAAGATTTGAATTCTATTCAAAACCAAATAATCAGTTAATACAAGTCTTATTTGCATTAGGAATCCTTATTCCTTTAGTTATTTGACCCCCTTTAGAAGATTCTTTTGGCTCCAACTATTGGAGCCCTTGCACCCACAAATACACATGCCACATAGAGCCTAGGGTACGCCCCATGCTGGCCTAAAATATCCTCTAATGGATGGGCATGCCCAACTTGATCAAATCAAGTGGCATCCAATCAAAACTATCAAGAAAATTGATTAAGGGTTTGAACCCTTAATTCATTTGATCTAAAATCTTAGGCATTCAACAATTGGAGCCCAATGAATCTAACTCATTTAGATTATTATTAGGTAATTAAATTTGAATTAATCTTATCAAATAAAAATTCAAATATATAGAGAAAATTAGATTCAACTATGTACTAGCAAGGTTACCCTGAACCCAATAGAATTTTTCTAAATCCAATTAAGATTTCATAAGCTCAATTACTTATTTTAGATCTAATCCCTTTGTTGTGTGACCCCATAGGTTCAATTCTATTTGATAGTGAGATATACAATGATCTTTATCATAGTATCATTGAAACTCTTTTCAATGAGTCGGAATCGTTTCACTCTAACTCATCAAGGATTGTCGATCCTGAGATGAAAGGAATATATCCTACAAGTCAATCGAAATTTATATTTTGATGAATTTTTCTTATAATCTTCCAGACTTATGTATTGACTCTTTAAATAATAAAAGATATTTTTCATCATATGCTGTATCTTACTTTAGTAATGATTATGATGAACTCCATAAATCAGAAAAATAGGTTTAGGGTTATGATGAGATCATACCTATGAGATCTAAAATTTTAAAAATTCTAATTTAAAATATTCCTAGTCATAGGAGAATTGAGTAGGAGATCAATGTTCTGGACAGATTAGCACTTTCTATGTATACTCGATGGAGAGGGTGGCAGATCTCATATGCCACTTGTGTGAGATACTAATACAAGAAAATGAGTGCTCATTACAGAATGAGTTCACTGAATTGATCTGACTAAAGAAATATCTTATGGAATTTACTTACCTGTTAAGAGATGTATTCTTATAGTGGGAGTTGTGCATGTAATCCTTTGACCTGAGACTATCATAAAACCTTGTATACATGAATCCATATTTTTTGATTCATACTCATTCATGATTTAGTCATGTACGGAGTATTCTAGATATGGTAGAATGTGTATGAAAGTTGTGAGTAGGTCAACATGGAATCGATCACTCCTGGTAAGAAGAAATCGCATCCTACTTGTTCTGATCGATTGATGATTCAGGAAACCTTTGATTAAAATAGAATAAAAATTAGATTTTTTTTTTAATATTTTATTAATTAAATCATCATATAAGATTGAGAGAAATATGAGTATGATATTGGATTTGACATCATTCTATATCCAGAGTCATATTCGGGGTGCAGGGAGATCGCAGGATCAAATTGCACGGTAACTTTTCACTAAAGGATATTTTTGATATTTTCATCAAAAATTTTATATCTTCTAGATAGATATGATACATTGCTAGACGTTAATCTTGTCTTATGAGTTTGATCGAATTAAAGAGTGTAATTCAATCACCAATTAGAAAGAATTCTAATTGCTAAAATCGGATTAGCTCGATTGGATCTAGATCGGTTAGATTAAATTATAATCAAATCAAATCGACTTGAACTCAGACCTATTGCTGGCTAGATGTGGAACCCAATGGGTCACACACAAAAGGTATTGATCAGGGGTCTAATTGGATTAGATCATGTTTGCAAAATTTACATGCTAGCACATGTTGCAAAAAACTAGCTCCTTGTTTCAAATTGGGTTTAAAATTGATTCCAGATTGGGCTAATTAAAGCCAAATTAATTCAAATAAATTTTGGGTTTGAGTTAATTCAGCCCTTGGCTGCATGTAACAAAAATTTGGAGCTAGAAAACTAAGTCTCCATAAGTCAAGAATTTTTCTTGTGTGTGGGTGCAGTTTTTGTGTGCAGAAACAGCTTTCGCATCTGATGAGATGGGATGCCTCATCCTCAAGCTTATCCTATGTTCCATGATGAAATAAATTTTTTGATAATTTTTAACTTTATTTTGAGCATGATGAATTTTTATAAAGTTAAAATTCCTTCTAGTTTAATCATGGAAATTTGTTGAAGTTGGAAATCCTGTCAGCCTGATCCATACGCCTGACCAAGAGTCCAACTTGTGAAGGACTCTAACCCATTTGTCACGCCACTTCTTAATCTGAATTTTTTTCCACGACATTCTCATATTAGTGCCTTGATTTTTGGCCATTGGATGGATAAAATTATATTGATGGATAGTGGAAAAAAATTATACCATGGAAAGCTGCACGATGCATCGGAGAATCATCGAGAAGAATATTCTGAAGAGTCCTTCTGCATGAAGCATCTCTTGAATTTTTTCTCGATGATTGCTATTTGTCAAAAACTTTCAGATGGGCATGAGAATTCATCAGGAGGTATGAGATTTTTTGATGGATGCGAGATGGCGCATGGAAGGGATGCGAAAAATTCTCGAAGGCAACCCATCACTAAGTATTTAAAGGGGGTGCGTCGGGAGATTGGATTCATTCAGATTTCCAATTCCTCCTTTCTTTCTAATATCTTTTTCCTATTGTCCAATTAATCTCTTCCTTCTCTTTTTAGGATAAGTCTAAAAATAGAAAGGACAAGTTCGATTTTAGGACAAGAGTCTAGGAAGAGAATTAAGGAAGACAAGGAGAGAAGAAAGGTAGGGATAGGAAGGCTAGGAGAAGAGAAAGAGGATCTTGAGGTCTTGATATTTAAGAAAATTCTCAAAGTAAGAATTTTGGAGAAAAAATTATCTTAAAGAGTTGGTATCCTAATCATAGCCCTGTGTGGATCACTGTTGGAGGGCGAATACTTGGGCGCCTGGTGGAGATTCTGTCGAAATTTGGATTAAGTGCTGTAGGTATTTTTTTATAACTTAAATTTAATCTTAAATTTATGTTATATATAATTATTAATCATCAAGGAGATACTGGTTTAAGGGTTTAATATTTAAGATTTTTTTATTAAAATTTTGAAATCCATTATGTTTCCACTGTGCATGCCCACCCTGAAATCCAATAGTGGTATTAGAGCCGACCTTGTTTGGTTCAATCATATATACATATATTTATGTGATCCATAGTATAATTTATACTAAAAAATGATTTATGCTTTCATATGATGATATGAAATAATGCATATATCATTCACCACTTCATTATCTTGACATAAGGTTATGAGTTATGCTGCAAGGTTGTCCTAGGATGATGAATGTCCATATGTTACACTTGCACATGTAGAAAATTTTAATGTTGATACATAAATAGGTATTATGTAGTTAGAATGTGCATGAGACCAAATAAAAGCCCTCATTAGAAAATTATATTAAGTGGTAGTGATATGCAACTATGGGTTAACCAATTCTTGATCAATTGATCAATTGGTGTCTAGAAAAGTGCTATAGGTGGTTCTTTAATTGGTTCCGTTATCTAGTCTGGCCAATTTATTGGTGTCTAAGAAAAGCAACGATGGGACCCCCACCTTACTTACCTGGCCAATTTGATTAAGCGATCTTGATATTAAAAAACCCTAATGTTGAAAATACTATTAAGGGCCTTCCTTCGTGCTAGGTTAATGTTACATCATGAACTATGGCTAGTTTGTTGTGTTAACATGAGGCTTGTCATAAAGATTGATATAACATAATTATGGTGCATAGAAGATGCTTATGGTAATTTTGAATATGCTGTTTTGTTGTGTTAACACAAGGACAGTTATATTAGAATTTGACTGTATTGAAATAAAGGGTCTAACTTAACTAAAATATTATAGCTTGTTGTGTTAACACAAGGCTAATAATATTTTAGAGGCCAAGATATAATATTGAAAATTGTATGAGATGCAATTGGAAAGAGTTTCCTACCTATGAACTCATAAGGGTTTGTTATGTTAACACAAGATCATTATGAGGAATTAGAGTCTCAATCCCATTAAGAAAAATATTAAATATGTCTCGTTCATCATAGTAGAGGGTTATGATATTCGATAAAATAATGGGAGGCACAATTAAATCTAAAGACCTTATTTAATTGTATGAGTCAATATGAGTTGTTTGCTTATGTAATATTCTTTAATTATGGTAGATTAAATTCTACAAATGGCATCTTCACTATCATTGCGAGGAATTTTAGATTCCAACAAGTTGATCGATCCCAATTATGTGGATTGGTTGAGGAATTTAAAGATCGTACTCACTCAAGAGAAGCTCTCCTATATTCTTGACATCTTTGAACCACAAGAGGTTGGAGATGATGCCACAGAAGAGGAGGTATCCATATACAAGATGTGGAAGAATGACAGTTTGACTGTCAAGTGCATCATACTGGCCTCTATGAGCAATGAGTTGCAGAGGCAGCATGAGAGTATAGATACTCAATCCATACTCCTCAATCTTAAAGAGTTGTATGGAGAATAGAGTAGAACTGTTAGATATGAGATATCTAAGCAGTTATTTCATGCTAGAATGATTGAGGGATCATCTGTTGCTCCTAGATTGATTTTGATGATTACAAAGCAGATTGAAGGGATACAAAATTTTAAAATGAAAAAGTCCTTATGCTCTTCAAGAGCAAAATCGTAATTTCACTAAAATCCTGATTTGATAGTATCATTTGGTAGAACAAATGATTTGAAATCTATTGGTGCAAATTTCATTGTGTTTGGACTTATATTTTTGAAGTTATGAAGGTTTGAAGTGCATGAGTCGACTCATGAGTCAACTCATGGCACTGTGAGCTGATTGGCACGCAAAAATTCTCCTTGGCATGCTAGTTTTCTGGCTTGGCACGACCTGTGAGTCGACTCATGAGTCGACCCACAAGGCATGAGTCGACTCATGAGTCGACCCCTGCTAATTTGAGCCAAGAAATTCCAGAAAAGCATTCTCTGGTTTTTGCAATAGAGGTCGACTCATGAGTCGACCCCTGAAGCATGAGTCGACTCATGAGTCGACCCCTGCGACGGGAAATATCAGCAACGGCTATTTTTTTGCCCATTTTAATTGCCATTTATGCTTCCTAAAAATCCTCTAACGGCTCTTTATCTGCCTAAATTATTTTCTCTTGCTTCTAATGCTACAAAATGCTTAATTTGATGAAAGAAATTGCAGATTAAATAGCGGATCAAACGTGAAATCAAATGTGAAGAGAAAAAAAAAAGAAAAAGAGAAGAACAGAAGAGAGGATCCAAAATTTGCAAGAAAAAGCCTGAGATCAACGAAATATCCATAGAGAAAAAGAGAGAGGATCCACAATATACCAGAGAGATTGTGAAAGAGAAAAGGAAGATCTTTCAAGGAGAGAATTCTTCACGCCTATCGTTTCAACCTTGATCTAGAGATCGTTCAAAGCTTTCAAGAGATCTTCAATCAACAATCAACCTCTTCTCAAGCGTTCAACCGTTCATTCATCTTGAGAAAATCTGAAAAAGGGGTTCTTCATTTGAGTAAAGCATTTATTGTTATATTTGCTCATTTAAGGAGCTGTTATTGTATTAATCTGTGCTCTAAATATTCTTACTCTTTGTGAGTTTTTGCTCTTATTTTTGGAGGATTTCCAAAATAAGGAAAGGTTGATCCGAACCTGAAATCGGAGTGTTTTGGGTTTGCTTGTACCCGAGAAATAAGTGTTCTAGCTTGGGATAGCTAGGGTCGGAGTTTCCGACGTCTTGTATTCTAGCTTGGGATAGCTAGTGTCGGAGTTTCCGACGTTTTGTATTCGGGTTGAATACAAAGGATAGTGGATTGAAATTTCCAAGTGGGATCTTGGGGAGTGGATGTAGGTGCAAGGTTAGCACCGAACCACTATAAATCCTTGTGTTTGTGGTGTGCTTTATCGCTTTATCTTATTTCTTTATTATATCCTTGCAATACTACTTTAGGTAATTAATATTGATTTAAAGCCATTGTTTTGTTCTTCATAAGTTACTTATTGGGCTTAAAATTTTTAGAAACCCAATTCACCCCCCCTCTTGGGTTGCATAGCTGGGCAACAAGTGGTATCAGAGCCAGTGCTCTAGCCCTTCTTTGATCTAACAATCAAAGAGCCAAAGATCTATGGCAACCCATGTTGGAACTTCTCTAGCTGAGGGGCAATCAACAAACCGACCTCCACTTTTCAATGGGTCTAATTACACCTATTGGAAAGCTCGGATAAAGATTTTCATACAAGCACTCGACTATGATATGTGGAGTATCATAGTGAATGGTCCTCACACACCCACCAAGATTATAGATGGTGAGGAGTCAACCAAATCCGAGAAAGAATGGGATGAGGTTGACAAGAAATTGGCACAATTAAATGCCAAAGCTATGAATGTTCTTTATTGTGCACTAGGTGCTAGTGAATTTAATCGCATTTCTACTTGTGCATCTGCTAAAGAAATATGGAATAGGTTAGAAGTCACCCATGAGGGAACAAATCAAGTAAAAGAGTCTAAAATAAACATGCTTGTACATAAATATGAATTGTTCAAAATAGAGCATGATGAGTCCATAACTGCTATGTTTACTCGTTTTACTGATATAATCAATGGTTTAAAGAGTCTTGGCAAATCTTATACTAACAGTGAACTTGTAAGGAAGATTCTCAAGTCACTGCTAAGAACTTGGAAAGCCAAGGTGACTGCCATCCAAGAAGCAAAGGACTTGAACACTCTACCTCTAGAAGAGCTTCTTGGATCCTTGATGACTCATGAACTTAGCATGATGCAACATCAAGAGGATGAAATCAAAAAGAAAAGAACCATTGCCCTCAAATCCACAACTTCACCTGATTATGAAACAGATGACTCTGAAGATGAAGATCAGGATGAGGAGATGGCTCTCATCACCCGGAAATTCAAGAAGTTTCTAAGAAAAAGGAAACAGGGGATGAGAAAGAAATTTACAAAAGGGGATCAAAGCATAGAAAAGGAGAAAGATCAAACCCCTATATGCTACGAGTGCAAGAAGCCAGGACATTTCAGATCCGAATGTCCTCAATTGAAGAAAGGTCCAAAGAAATTCAAAAAGAAGGCAATGATGGCGACCTGGAGTGCGAGTGATGACTCAAGCTCCGACGAGGAAACCTCAACCGAACAAGCCAATCTGTGCCTGATGGCACATGAAAATGAGGTAACTTCTGAATCCACTAGTGAATTTACTTTTGAAGAATTGCATGAAGCATTCTATGATTCAATTGATGAATTAAAGAAACTAGGGAAGAAAAACAAAGAGCTGAAATTGGAAAATCAGTCCTTAATGAAACAAGCTGAAAATATTTCAATTGAAAAATTCACCTTGATTCAAGAAAATCAAAACTTAAAGGATGAAATGAACAAGCTGAAATCTATAGTAGATAAGTTCACCTTAAGTTCAAACAAGCTAAATATGATCCTTGATAATCAGAAAGCTATATATGATAAGGCTGGACTTGGTTATAAACCCCTGAAGAAACAAAAATTTCTGAAGGATATTTATGCAAATTATTCAAGCAAAAAGTCTACAAATATTACTTGTTTTAAATGTGGAAGAATAGGACATAAATCATACACATGTCTTATTAACAAATATGCAAACACAAAGAAAATATGGGTTTCAAAAGGAACCATTCTGACTAACCTGAAAGGACCCAAGAAAGCTTGGGTACCTAAGACAGAAACTTGATCTGTGCTTGCAGGTGTGTCTAGCATCCCAAGAAGGAAACAGGAAATGGTATCTTGACAGCGGATGCTCGAGACACATGACTGGTGATGAATCACAATTCATCACGCTTGATGCTAAGGATGGAGGGATGGTCACCTTTGGAGATAATGGCAAAGGAAAGATCATCGGGATAGGTAACATTGGTATCACTCCCTCCAAATACATTGAGAATGTTTTACTAGTTAAAGGTTTAAAGCATAACTTACTTAGCATTAGTCAATTCTGTGATAAAGGGTATAAAGTAAGTTTTGAATCATCTGTTTGCATTGTGACAAGTCCTATTAACGATGGCATTAAATTTATAGGACATAGGCATGGCAATGTTTATATGGTAGACTTGAATGATTTAACTAAATTAGACATGCAATGCCTAGTTTCCTTAAGTGCTAAAATAAATGAGACTAGTTGGCTGTGGCATCGTAGACTTGCACATATTAGCATGCATTCTCTTTCAAAATTAATTAAAAAGGATTTAGTTCTCGGTTTGCCAAAACTGAATTTTGAAAAGGATAGAATTTGTGATGCATGCCAATTAGGCAAACAAACTAGAGTTTCATTTAAATCCAAAAATACTATTTCAACTTCTAGACCTTTAGAGCTCTTACATATGGATTTATTTGGACCAACTAGAACCACTAGTCTAGGAGAAAAATGATATGGATTTGTAATAATTGATGATTACTCTCGTTTTACTTGGGTTTTCTTTTTAGCTCACAAAAATGAAACTTTTCAAATTTTTACTAAATTTCATCGAAAAGTCACTAATGAAAAAGGGTTTTCAATTCAAAATATTAGAAGTGATCATGGAACAGAATTTGAAAATCAAGACTTTGAAAATTTTTGTGATGAAAATGGAATTGGCCATAACTTCTCTGCTCCTAGGACACCTCAACAAAATGGGGTAGTTGAAAGGAAAAATAGAACCTTAGAAGAAATGGCCCGTACCATGCTTTGTGAAAGCAACCTTCCAAGATATTTTTGGGCGGAAGCTATTAACACAGCATGTTACATTTTAAATCATGCTTTAATTAGACAATTTTTAAAGAAAACCCCCTATAAACTTTGGAAAGGAAGAAAACCAAATATTGCCTATTTTCATATTTTTGGTTGCCGATGTTTTGTATTAAATAATGGCAAAGAAAAACTTGATAAATTTGATGCAAAATCAGATGAAGCAATCCTTCTAGGTTACTCCTCCACTAGTAAAGCATTTAGAGTGTTCAACAAAAGAACCTTAGTAGTTGAGGAGACCATACATGTTGTCTTTGATGAATCTAACGATCTTCCTTCAAGGAAGAATGAGGGTGTTGATGATGCAGATCCACTAATAGAAGGTATGAAGGAGATCACTCTGAAAGATTCAGCAACTCCAGAAGACAAGGATCAAGAAGATGAACAAAATGAGAAAGGTGAAGAAATTCGAGAACAACCTCAAGGTACAAATGACTTACCCAAGGAATGGAGGTATGTTCACAACCACCCTAAGGAATTAATTATCGGTGATCCTATGCATGGGGTAAAAACACGTTCTTCACTTAGAGATGTACTTAATCATTGTGCTTTTGTATCTCAACTTGAACCTAAAACTTTTGAAGAAGCTGAAAATGATCATAACTGGATTAATGCTATGCAAGAAGAACTCAGTCAATTTGAAAGAAATAATGTTTGGACCTTAGTGAAAAGACCTAAAGATTATTCAATAATTGGCACAAAATGGGTCTTTAGAAACAAGTTAGATGAGCATGGAAATGTAATTAGAAATAAAGCAAGACTGGTTGCTAAGGGATATAATCAAGAAGAAGGAATTGATTTTGATGAAACCTTTGCACCTGTTGCTAGATTAGAAGCCATTAGACTTCTACTTGCTTATGCTTGCTTTATGAAATTCAAACTATTTCAAATGGATATATTTCTGAAGAAGTATATGTAGAACAACCCCCAGGATTTGAAAATCATGCTTTTCCCAATCATGTCTTCAGATTAAATAAAGCTTTATATGGTCTAAAACAAGCACCTAGAGCATGGTATGAAAGGCTAAGCAAATTTCTACTAAATAATGGTTTCTCAAGAGGCAATGTAGACACAACCCTATTTATTAGAAGAAACCAAAATGATATGCTAATTATACAAATTTATGTTGATGACATAATTTTTGGGTCTACTAATGAATCCCTTTGTCAAGACTTTGCTAAGCTTATGCAGGGAGAGTTCGAGATGAGCATGATGGGAGAACTCACTTTCTTTCTCGGACTCCAAATCAAACAATCAAAAGAGAGAATCTCCATCACCCAAAGCAAGTACACCAAGGAACTACTCAAAAGATTTGGAATGGAGAACTGCAAACCAATTGGCACACCAATGAGTCCCTCAAGTAAGCTTGACAAGGATGATGAAGGTAAAAGCGTAGACTTAAAATACTATAGAGGTATGATTGGCTCATTATTATATCTAACTGCAAGTAGGCCTGATATCATGTTTAGTGTTTGCTTATGTGCAAGATATCAATCTAATCCTAAGGAATCTCATTTGAATGCTGTTAAAAAAATCCTTAGATACTTAAATGGTACACAAACTATAGGGTTATGGTACTCTAAGGACTCATAAATTAATTTGTTAGGATATTCTGATGCTGATTTTGCTGGATGTAAATTAGATAGAAAAAGCACAAGTGGAACTTGCCAATTTCTTGGAGTTAACCTAATCTCATGGTTTAGCAAGAAACAAAATTCGGTGGCACTGTCTACGGCTGAGGCTGAATACATTGCAGCCGGAAGTTGTTGTGCTCAAATCTTGTGGATTAAGCAACAACTCGAAGATTTTGGAATCAAACTTAATGAAACTCCAATAAAATGTGACAATACAAGTGCCATAAATCTATCTAAAAATCCAATACAACACTCAAGATCCAAACATATTGAAATAAGACATCATTTTATAAGAGAACATGTTCAAAACAAAAATATAATTCTTGAATATGTTTGCACTGAAAATCAATTAGCCGATATCTTTACAAAGGCCCTTAGTGAGGATAGATTCTGTGAAATTAGGAGAAATCTAGGAATCCTAGATCCATTTGCCTAAACTTCTCTTAATTAATATCAAATATTCTTAGAGCTCAATTTTCAACAACTATCCTGATTCCAAAAGCTCAGTTTTATCACTCTAAAAACTTATCATTGAGCAAAATTCCTTCTCCCAAAATTTTGAATTTTTCTGGAATTTATTTGCATTTTTCCTGATTTTCTGAACTTCATGAGTCGACCCCCAATGAGTCGACTCAATGGCAAACTTGTAAATCCCACCAACTTCCATCGGGTTCATTGTTTTTAAAATGAAAAACCCTGTTTATGAGACGACTCATCTTCTCGTCGTCTTCCTTCCGAAAGCCGTCCTCTCCAAACTTTTGTTTTTGCTCCAAATCCAAGGATCAATGCTGAGGCAATTCTCCCTCCTTCTCTCCACCAAAAATCGCCTCCTTGAAAAGGACTTTTCTGTGCTTTCTCGCAGTGATAGGCGCGGGTGGAATGTGCCCTAGAACTTCACCGTTCATTCAAAATCCACTTCTTTTCTCCACCAAAATTCTTCTTTACTCTTTTGTGATCCCTCCTCCACTGAATTCAAGTCTTCTTGTCTGCTACTTTATTGGATATGGCTCCAAAGATGAAACTTCCCCAAAGGAGGAAATCAATCCGAGAGCCTGAGGAAATTGTCCGAAAGAAAAGGCATGCTCAGTCTTCCACTGTTCCCAATCCAGTTTCAGTACCTGCTCAAGGTCCCTCTCAATCCTCCATAAGCCCCAGTGTAAATCTTCTTTCTGATAGAAAAGTAGAAACCGGAAAAAATATAGATTTTCGGTTTTTTGAGAAAGAAGGCTTTACTTTTGCTACCAAGATCAAAAATCAAGGATGGGAACTTTATTGCTCTCTTAAGGAAGTCACCTATGTTGATCTAGTCAGAGAGTTCTACCAGAACCTACATTATGGAAGTGGGTCAGTGACTTCAACAGTCAAGGGGATTGACATCTGTTTGGATTCTAAGATATTGGGAGAGATACTTCAATTGCCTAGTGAAGGATACTCATATATGGAACTCCCAATTAAAGAAGAAGGGATCAGAATTATCTTAGGAGAAGATTTTTCAGGAAGTTTAAACAGATTGGAAGCAAAGCTACTGTCCATTGAGATGAAGGTCCTGCATCAGATTGTGACAAAACTATTCTTTCCTAGAAGTGGTAGACATGACTTACTATCTGGCAGAGATGTATGTGTCATGTTTCATATCATCACTCAGACCCCCTTAAATCTCCCTGCACTTATGATAGAGGCCATGAGAGAAACTTTGAACAGATCCAAGGCACACTTGCCTTATGGTATGGCCCTTACTAGAGTATTTAGGAGGTTTAGAGTTAGCTGTGAGGGGGAGACACCTACCAAGCTCTCACATGTGGACACTTTCAACCAACACAGCCTGCATCGAATGGGAATGACAAAGACTGTTGGTGGTTGGATCAAGGGCTCTGAAGAAAGAGCTGAGGAGAGAGCTGAGGAAAGATCTGAAGACAGAACTGAAGGCAGAGTAGAAGATGAAGGTCCATCTTCTCCTGTACATGACTTCAGGGCAGCATCACCAGATACCCAGTTCATTCCTGATACTGAGGCTGGCCCTTCTGAGTTTACTAGAATGCCCACACCAGTGTATCAGCCAGAGAGCAGAACACCTCCATCAGAGTTCAGACTGGCTGATGATCAGATCGAGCATATATCTCAGCGTGTGGCTTCTTTGTTGTCTAGCCAGTGGAGTAGTACTTCTTTTGCACCTGGAGCTACTTCTTCTGATCAGACCATTACTCCCCACATCTCCACTGTATTTCAGATGATTTCAGATCAGTCCGTCAGGATACAGCAGCTTGAGGATACAGTCTGGAGACTTACTGGCAGAGTTCTTGACTTACAGGGGCAAGTTCTTGCATTGGCCCATCCCCAGCCACAGGAGTCTACTATTGAGGTCACAGACCTCACTGCAGAGGCTGGAAGGCTCAGAGGAGCATTAGAAGGTGGATATGAGCTACTGAGGAAAGAGATCAGAGGATCGAGTGAGCATGCTACCACCCAGTTCACTGCTCTACTTCAATCTGTTTTCAGAGCACTGAACGTACTTGATTCTATCAGACTCATGGTATCAGCCCTAGTATCTCAGCATTCTCAGCCACCCAGTTCATCTCGTTCTCCTACTCGTGGCAGAGGCAGACGGGGTAGAGGACGCACTTCTGATCCATCATCTCCTCACCCTATATCTGATGACTCTGATCATTGACTTATCTAGATCTTAGGAGTTAGTATCTTGTTATAGGATCTATACCTTGAGGCCATGTATTGACATTTAGCTGGTTGAATCTTATGTATTGAAACAATTATAATATTAATGGAATCATCTTTTACCTATATTTCTACCTCTTTGTAATGATTATATTTTGGATATATTTCAATCTCCGATACATCTGTTGAAATATTATCTTCTCCTTATTATTGTTTGCTGTTGATAATTGCTATATTAAGGGGGAGCAAACATTTGTGAAAAACTCTAAAGAGGAGGAAATTAAAGAATATTTCAGAAAAAGAAAAGGAAGAGTTAACTATGTTTGATGATGTCAAAAAGGGGGAGAAATTAAAATTAAACAAAAATTGAAATTAGACAAAAAGCAAAACCCTAAATTATGAGAAAAAGGGGGAGAAATTAAATTAAAATAAATATTGAAGAAATTAAACAAATATTGGAGAAAATTAGATAAAAACAAGGATTGAAAGATTAAACAAAACTTTGAGAAATTTTGGTATCAAAATTTGGTATCAGACAGAACTTTAACAAAAAGTTATCCATCAAAAGCAAAATCATGAATACAATGCAAATAAGTATTTTTTTATATATAAGCTCTGATATTCAAACTTGCTTTTGAAATTTTACTCACCTTGATACATCAATAAGAAATTTGTTTTACTCTGATACATCCTACAATTTCTTTCAACTTGATCTGATACATGATAACATTTGATCCGATACAGTGTGAAGGTTTCTCTAATATATTATAACATTTGCTCTGATACTGTATGAAATTTTCTCTGATACATTAAAAATTTTCTTGCTCTGATACATTATAAAATCTTTTCTGATATCATTGTAAAAATTATTTTTGCTCTGATACATAGAAAAAGTTATTTATCTTCTCTTGCTCTGATATATCTTGAACTCAAAATGATCTAATACCCTTTTCAAATCTTTAAAAAAATGGACAAACTATTTTTGCATTTATATTACATGCCAAAAGAATCATACTCTTTTCAAGCATATACACCTATAATGGATTCTTTTGAAATTAATGCATTAACATAAATATTTTTGTTCATATATTTTGTCATCATCAAAAAGGGGGAGATTGTTGCTCCTAGATTGATTTTGATGATTACAAAGCAGATTGAAGGGATACAAAATTTTAAAATGAAAAAGTCCTTATGCTCTTCAAGGGCAAAATCATAATTTCACTAAAATCCTGATTTGATAGTATCATTTGGTAGAACAAATGATTTGAAATCTATTGGTGAAAATTTCATTGTGTTTGGACTTATATTTTTGAAGTTATGAAGGTTTGAAGTGCATGAGTCGACTCATGAGTCAACTCATGGCACTGTGAGCTGATTGGCACGCAAAAATTCTCCTTGGCACGCTAGTTTTCTGGCTTGGCACGACCTGTGAGTCGACTCATGAGTCGACCCACAAGGCATGAGTCGACTCATGAGTCGACCCCTGCTAATTTGAGCCAAGAAATTCCAGAAAAGCATTCTCTGGTTTTTGCAACAGAGGTCGACTCATGAGTCGACCCCTGAAGCATGAGTCGACTCATGAGTCGACCCCTGCGACGGGAAATGTCAGCAACGGCTATTTTTTTGCCCATTTTAATTACCATTTATGCTTCCTAAAAATCCTCTAACGGCTCTTTATCTGCCTAAATTATTTTCTCTTGCTTCTAATGCTACAAAATGCTTAATTTGATGAAAGAAATTGCAGATTAAATAGCGGATCAAACGTGAAATCAAATGTGAAGAGAAAAAAAGAAGAAAAAGAGAAGAACAGAAGAGAGGATCCGAAATTTGCAAGAAAAAGCCTGAGATCAACGAAATATCCATAGAGAAAAAGAGAGAGGATCCACAATATACCAGAGAGATTGTGAAAGAGAAAAGGAAGATCTTTCAAGGAGAGAATTCTTCACGCCTATCGTTTCAACCTTGATCTAGAGATCGTTCAAAGCTTTCAAGAGATCTTCAATCAACAATCAACCTCTTCTCAAGCGTTCAACCGTTCATTCATCTTGAGAAAATCTGAAAAAGGGGTTCTTCATTTGAGTAAAGCTTTTATTGTTATATTTGCTCATTTAAGGAGCTGTTATTGTATTAATCTGTGCTCTAAATATTCTTACTCTTTGTGAGTTTTTGCTCTTGTTTTTGGAGGATTTCCAAAACAAGGAAAGGTTGATCCGAACCTGAAATCGGAGTGTTTTGGGTTTGCTTGTACCCGGGAAATAAGTGTTCTAGCTTGGGATAGCTAGGGTTGGAGTTTCCGACGTCTTGTATTCTAGCTTGGGATAGCTAGTGTCAGAGTTTCCGACGTTTTGTATTCGGGTTGAATACAAAGGATAGTGGATTGAAATTCCCAAGTGGGATCTTGGGGAGTGGATGTAGGTGCAAGGTTAGTACCGAACCACTATAAATCCTTGTGTTTGTGGTGTGCTTTATCGCTTTATCTTATTTCTTTATTATATCCTTGCAATACTACTTTAGGTAATTAATATTGATTTAAAGCCATTGTTTTGTTCTTCATAAGTTACTTGTTGGGCTTAAAATTTTTAGAAACCCAATTCACCCCCCCCTCTTGGGTTGTATAGCTGGGCAACATCATCCATACAAGACCATGTCCTGAAGGTCATTGATCTAATCACTAGATTGGGTCAACTTGATTTTGTGATGGATGGAGAATTAAGTCAGGATTTGATCCTGCAATCTCTCCTCGAGTCATTCACTCAGTTTGTTGTGAACTATCATATGAACAAACTGAATACCTCCTTGCCTGAGCTGTTAAATATGCTTAAGATAGCTGAGAGCCATATTACGAAAGAAAAGGCTCCACTTCTTCTTGTGGGTAAAATATCAAAGAAGAAGTCAGATTTTAAGGGTTCAAAGAAAGTACTGAATCCTAAGAGTGGCAAGATGAAGAAGAAGGGAAAGAAAATCTTCGAACAGGGTACCTGCTTTCACTGCAGCAAGGCAGGACACTAGAAAAGAAATTACAAATTATATCTTGCAACTGTAAAGGCAGGTGCAAGCGATGCACCAAAAGGTATGTATGAGATACATACAATTTTATCATTAAGTTCTTCCAATTCAGACTCTTGGGTAGTGGATACTGCCTGCGGTTCTCATATCTGCAAGTCGTTGCAAGGGCTGCAGAACATTAGAGTGCTGAAGAAGGGTGACTTCGAGCTCTACGACGCTGGAGGAGAGTCAATCCAAGTAGAGGCTGTAGGGACATATATGTTAAAGTTACCTTCTAGAAAGATCTTAGAGCTAGAAAACTGTTATTATATGCCTAAAATTATTAGAAATATTATTTCTGTATCGTTACTATTGCAACGAGGTTATGAAATAAATGGAAAGAGCAATAGTTGCTTAATTTCTTTTCCTAATGAAATTATTTGTCATGACGTTATTAATAATGGTCTTCTAATTCTATCTAATGACAATATTTTTTATATTAATGAAAATAAAAAGCAAAAGAGAGAAGAGTTGAATAATACTTTACTTTGGCATTATCGACTTGGTCATATAAGTGAGACAAAGATTAACAAGTTATACAAAGAAGAGTTCTTTGATCCTTATGATTATGAATCATTAGGTACTTGTAAATCTTGTCTTATGGAAAAAATGACTAAGACTCCATTTAGTGGACATGGAGAAAGGACAAGTGAGTTATTAGGATTTGTACATACTGATGTATGTGGTCCTATGACAACAGAAGCTAGAGAAGGATACTCTTATTTTATAACATTCACTGATGATTTATCTAGGTTTGGATATGTGTATCTTATGAAACACAAATCCGAAGCCTTTGATAAATTTAAAGAGTATCAAAGTATGATCGAGAAACAAACTGAAAAATGTATTAAAATTCTTCGATCTGATCGAGGAGGAGAATACTTATCCAATAAATTTTTAGATCATCTTAAAGAAAATAAATTTTTTTCAGAATGGACCCCTCTCTATACACCACAGCTAAATGGTGTAGCAGAAAGGAGGAATTGTACTTTATTAGATATGGTGCGGTCCATGATGTGCCTTACAGATTTGCCAATTTTTTCTGGAGATATACCCTAGAAACTGCTGTTTATATCCTGAATAGAGTACCTTCAAAATCTGTGCCAAGCACTCCATATGAGATATGGAGAGGCAAGAAGCCTAATCTTAAGATATGGGGCTGTCCAGCTTATGTTAAAAAAAATTTTGGACATAAGCTGAGTGCTAGGGCAGATAAATACTTGTTTGTAGGTTATCCTAAAGAGAGTATAGGATACCTCTTTTACCATCCTACTGAACATAAGGTGTTGTCAGTAAATATGCCACTTTTATGGAAAAAGAGTTTATCCTAGAAAGAGGTAGTGAAAAGAAAATTGAACTTGGAGAAATTCAAGACCTACAAATGCAAACACAAGATGATCCTCAACCAAAAATATCCATTAATGAAGTACAAACATAAAGTACACCTCCTTTTCAAAGGTCGGATAGGGTGCGGAATGCACCTATGAGGTATGGATTCGTTATTGAGAATAATAAGGCCCACATCATTGAAAATGATGAACCTTTGACCTATATGGAAGCCATCATGAGAAGGGACTCAGACAAATGGCTAGAGGCTATGAAATCCGAAATGGACTCCATGTATTCCAACCAAGTGTGGACTTTGATTGATGCACTAGAGGGTGTGACCCCTATTGGATGCAAATGGATCTATAAGAAAAAGATTGGAGCGGATGGCCAAGTTGAAACCTATAAAGCTAGATTAGTAGCTAAAGGTTTCAGATAAAAATAGGGTATTGATTATGATGAAATATTTTACCTGTTGCCATGCTCAAATCTATACGGATTATGCTTGCAATAGTAGCATACCATGATTATGAGATTTGGCAAATGGATGTGAAGACCGCCTTCCTTAATGGTTATCTTGAGGAAGAGGTTTACATGTCTCAGCCAGAAGGGTTTGTCTCAAAAGGGAGAGAAAATCAGATATGCAAGCTTAAGAAATCTATTTATGGATTAAAATAGGCCTCAAGGAGTTGGAACATCCAATTTGATGTTACAGTCAAAGAGTTTGGCTTTATTAAAAATATGGATGAACCTTGTGCATATAAGAAGACTAGTGAGAGTGCCATTGTCTTCTTAATTTTATATGTGGATGACATCTTATTGGAAATGATATTCCAATGTTACAATCAGTCAAGACATGGTTATCAAGTAAGTTTTTCATGAAAGATTTGGGTGAAGCATCCTATATACTAGGTATAAAGATCTATAGGGATAGATCTAAGAGGATGTTAGGCTTGTCCCAATCCAGGTACATAGACTTAGTGCTAAAGAGGTTTAGTATGGATGGAAGTAAAAGAGGTTATTTACCTATGAGTCAAGGCATACATCTCTCTAAAAAGATATCTCCTAAAACACCAGAAGAGAGAAATAGAATGAGTTCTATTTCCTATGCTTTGGTAGTAGGGTCGATCATGTATGCTATGCTATGTACTAGGCCTAATGTTGCCTATGCCTTAGGCATAGTTAGTAGATTTCAGACTGATCCAGGAGAAGATCATTGGAAAGTAGTGAAAAATATTCTTAAGTTCCTAAGAAGAACTAAAGATATTTTTCTAGTATATGGAGGATCTGATTTAAAACTAGAAAGTTATTCTGACTCTAGTTTCCAATCAGACCCTGATGATAGCAAGTCCACTTCAGGGTATGTCTTTACTCATCATAAATTCAAGCACATTCTAAGACACTTCCATCTCGTTCGTGAAATAATCGAAAGACAAGATGTTGTCATTGAATGAGTAGAAACAAAGAATAACATAGCAAACCCATTCACTAAGGCTCTACCACAGCAGCAGTTCGATCGCCATCTCGATTGTATGGAGATAAAATATAAGGGTGATTGGCTTTAGTGCAAGTGGGAGATTGAAAGGAATATGCCCTACAAGCCAATCGAAATTTGTATTTTGATGAATTTTTCTTGTAATCTTCCAGACTTATGTATTGACTCTTTAAATAATAAAAGGTATTTTTCATCATATGCTGTATTTTACTTTAGTAATGATTATGATGAACTCCATAAATCAAAAAATAGATTTAGGGTTATGATAAGATCATACCTATGAGACCTAAAATTCTAAAAATCTTGATTTAAAATATTCCTAGTCATAGGAGCATTGAGTAGGGATCAATGTTCCGGATAGATTAGAACTTTCTATGTATGCTCGATGGAGAGGGTGGCAGATCTCATATGCCACTTGTGTGAGACACTAATACAAGAAAGTGGGTGCTTATTAGAAAATGAGTTCACTGAATTGATCTAACTTAAGAAACATCTTATGGAATTTACTTACCTATCAAGAGATGTTTTCTTATAGTGGGAGTTGTGCATGTAATCCTTTGACCTGAGATTACCATAGAACCTTGTATACATGAATCTATATTTTTTGGTTCATACTCATTCATGACTTAGTCATGTACGGAGTGTTCTAGATATGGTAGAATGTGTATGGAGGTTGTGAGTAGGTCAACATAGAATCGATCACTCCTGGTAAGAGAAAATCGCATCCTACTTGTTCTGATTGATTGATGATCAGGAAGCCTTTGATCAAAGTAGAATAAAAATTAGAAAGAGTTTTTAATATTTTATTAATTGAATCATCATATAAGATTGAGAGAAATATGAGTATGATATTGGATTTGACATCATTCCATATCCAGAGTCATATTCGGGGTGCAGGGAGATCGCAGGATCAAATTGCACGATAACTTCCCACTGAAGGATATTTTTGATATTTTTGTAAAAAAAATTATATCTTCTAGGTAGACATGATACGTTGCTAGATGTCAATCTTGTCTTATGGGTTTGATCAAATTAAAGAGTTTAATTCAATCACCAATTAGAAAGAGTTCTAATTGCTGAAATCGGGTTAGGTCAATTGGATCTAGATCGGTTAGATTAAATTCTAATCAAATCAAATTGACTTAAACTTAGACCTATTGCTAGTTAGATATGGAACCCAATGGATCACACACAAAGGGTATTGATCAGGGGTCTAATTGGATTAGATCATGTCTGCAAAATTTACATGCTAGCACATGTTGCAAAAAACTAGCTCCTTGTTTCAAATTGGGTTTAAAATTGATTCTAGATTGGGCTAATTAAAGCCAAATTAATTCAAATACATTTTGGGTTTGAGTTGGTTCAGTCCTTGGCTGCATGTGCCAAAACTTTGGAGCCAGGAAATCAAGTCTCCATGAGTCAAAAATTTTTCTTATGCGTGGGTGCAGTTTTTGTGTGCAGAAATAGCTTTCACATCCCATGAGATGGGATGCTTCATCCTCAAGCTTATCCTATGTTCCATGATGAAATAAATTTTTTGATAATTCCTTACTTTATTTTTGGCATGATAAATTTTTTTGAAGTTAAAATTCCTTCTAGTTTAATCATGAAAATGTTTTGAAGTTGGAAATCCTGTCAGCCTGATCCATGCGCCAGACCAAGAGTCCAACTTGTGAAGGACTCTAACCCATTTGTCATGCCACTTCTTAATCTGAATTTTTTTTCACGATATTCTCATGTTAGTGCCTTAATTTTTGGCTATTGGATAGACAAAATTACATTGATGGGTGGTGAAAAAAAATTATTCCATGGGAAGCTGCGCGATGCATCAGAGAATCATCGAGAAAAATATTTTGAAGAGTCCTTTTGCATGAAGCATCTCTTGGATTTTTTTTTGATGATTGCCATATATCAAAAATTTTCAAATGGGCATGAGAATTCATCAGGAGATATGAGATTTTCTGATGGATGCGAGATGGTGCCTGGAAAGGGCACAAAAAATTCTCGAAGGCAACCCATCGCTAAGTATTTAAAGGGGGTTCGTCGAGAGATTGGATTCATTCAGATTTCTAATTCTTCCTTTCTTTCTAACATCCTCTCCCTATTATCTAATTAGTCTCTTCCTTCTCTTGTTAGGACAAGTCCAAAAATAGAAAGGACAAGTCCGATTTTAGGACAAGAGTCTAGGAAGAGAATTAAGGAAGACAAGGAGAGAAGAAAGGTAGGGATAGGAAGGCTAGGAGAAGAAGAAGAGGGTCTTGAGGTCCTGGTGTTTAAGAAAATTCTCAGAGTGAGAATTTTGAAAGAAAAATCATCTCAAAGAGTTGGTGTCCTGATCATAGCCCTGTGTGGATCACCGTTGGAGGAGAATACTTGGACACCTGGTGGAGGTTTTGTCAAAATTTGGATTAAGCGCTGCAGGTATTTTTCTATAACTTAAATTTAATCTTGAATTTATGTTATATATGATTGTTAATCATCAAGGAGATGTGGTTTAAGGGTTTAATATTTAAGATTTCTTTATTAAAATTATAAAATCCATTATGTTTCCACTGTGCATGCCCACCCTGAAACCCTACATGAGCAACTCTAATGAGCTCTCACCATCTACCAGTGACACCTAGCAGTATGTAGTGGCAACCTAGTAGAACCAAAAAAGAACCTCAAGGTGTAGTTCACATGTGATTCATTTCTCCTATCGTGAGTCTCGATTAGATGGTAGATCATAGATAAATCATCAAATCTCATCATCAGTTATATGATAGATTCGATCAGCTAACTTCACTTGCGATCCTCATAAATTTATTTTTCATCAATCATACTGCTATGGCCACAAACTCTCAGCTTAGTCTTTCAAATTTCATAGGACTACTCCTCTCTATCAAGATTGATAGATTCCATCTAGATGCATACCCTACTCCTACAGTGGACCAAATATCGTCAACATCCACTACAAGGACTCATTGAGATCATGTTTATATGTCAGTCAAACTTTACAGTCTTACTGTGAGTAGTCATACAATCGCTAGTCAAAAGATCATTCACATAACTACAGCATCGAGACAATCACTAACGATCGAATAGAAATTCAAGTGATCTCTCATATGGTCACCCACAGTACTAGTTATTCTCTAACAACTATCCACACTCATCACTCAGTGTCTCTATACTATAGACCAGAGATTCATCCATCTTGAAGGAAATGATCTGTGCGTTGATCTATCCGAATCGATCACAATCCTTATGATGATACTATGATCAAGAGCTTTTAAAAATTATACACATGTCTCTAATTCTTAACACCTTGAGAATATGTATCGAAATATTAATTTCATGGATGATTCAAGAATACATCACACTTGAATAAAATAAATTTGCTTTTTTATTGATCAAATCAATGAATTAAGTATAAACTTATGCCCTAGATTTATTATAGTGTGTCAGCCATATTGCTTCTAGGGCATACATCTAACACATATCTCATATGAAGTTTTTGTGATAGATTTGCTTGAAATGTTGTTCAGAATAAAACAAGCAGTCTTAAGAGAATAGCTCTAAAAAAAAATTGATAGACTTGCAAACCCCATCATGGATTGAATCACAACTAATAGAGTTGGATTCCTCCTTTTTGACACCTCATTGTGTTGTGGTGTCTTAAGAGGGAACCATTTTGAGAGAATCTCATTCTCTTCTAGATATATCAAAAACTCATTGAAAAGATATTCATCTCTTCAATCTGACCAAAGAGTTTTAATACTCTTCTCAGTTTATTTTTCTACTTCATTATGGAATCATTTGAATATTTTAAATGATTCAGACTTATGCTTCATAAGATAGATATACCCATACTTGGATAAGTCATCATGAAAGTAATGAGTAGTTATATCCTCCTCTGGTACTCATGTTCATGGCTCCACATACATCAGTATGTACTAAATACGGAACATCACTGGCTCGTTCACCCTTTCCAATAAAGGGTGACTTAGTCATCTTTCTAAAAAGACATGACTCACAGGTTGGCATCGATTCACAATTATTGATGTCGAGGATTTCCTCTTTGATTAACTTATTTATCTTATTCTTATTTATATGACCGAGCCGGTAATGCCAAAGGTAGGCATCCATGATATTATCTAATCTAAGATATTTGTTCGATGTGTATATTACACTAACAGATTGTGATAATATATATATGTCATTTCTTAATAATCCATGCATAATTGTAGGACCATTCATAATGATATCATAAAAATTATTTTTTATTAAAAATTGATATCCATTCTTGGCCAAAAGGCCTACAAAAATCACATTTAACAAAAATGATGGATAATAGTGACAATCACTTAAAACGACAATATTTGAATTGAAAACAAGCTCAATAATTCTTAAACCTAGAACTGGAACATGATTTCTATCTTCAACCATCAGGAATCTTTCACCATTTTTGAATTTTTTACTAACCTAAAGTCCCTGCAATGAATTGCAAATATTAATTGGACTTTCAGTATCCAATACCTAGGTAGTAGTATCACAAATAGAGAAATTACAAGGTGTTATCATATAAGTACCTTGATTAGCAACCAATTACTTGTTTCTCATTCTTGACCTGTTAGGATCAAAGGAAGCAAGATAT
This sequence comes from Elaeis guineensis, assembly GCF_000442705.2. Classification (NCBI taxonomy): domain Eukaryota; kingdom Viridiplantae; phylum Streptophyta; class Magnoliopsida; order Arecales; family Arecaceae; genus Elaeis; species Elaeis guineensis. Next base: position 42,061,392 of record NC_026000.2, on the reverse strand, counting down.
AGAAGACAATTCCTCTTCTAATTACCCAACTTCTTACAAAAGAAGCACTTTACCAGACACTGGTCTGCTTTGGACTTTTTAGTTTGATTGGGCTTAGAAGCCTTAGCATGATTCTTCTGCACCTTGTTCTTACCTCTCTTAGAAGATCGACACCCACTGAGGGCCTACCTACCACTTGAACTGGGTTTTTATGGAGCTGATTATCCTTCTCAAAAGTCTACAGTAACCCTAGCAAACCATAGTAGTTCACTGCAGGCTTGGTTATTCTGTGATGACTTAAGAAGAGAAGGTAAGACTTGAGGAGTAAGTTTAAAATAGCATCCTTAACTAATTGTTCATATAATGGAAAGCCAAGTTTGCTGAGGTACTTGATCTACTCGATCATATACAATACATGATCCATGACCAAAGCTCTTTTCATATACGGGCATTGAACACTACACAAGAGGTTTTATATCTCTCGACATCGTCAGGGGTGTCAGAAGACTCATTCAATATTTAAAGCATCTCTCAGACTATGCATCCTCAAATTTATAACTAAATTCATCATTCATTGCCACCCTCATTATGAAGGAACCAGATCTAGGGTTTCAGGATTAGATCTTAAAATTTTTTCAAGATCACGCAGTGAAAGACTAAAATAAATCAAAATTTATCTTATAAAATCAGAGAATTCCTAGATCTAAAATCTTATTATATTAATATTATATGGTATTAAATAAAAATTAAAATATAATGAGCAAGAACTAGATGTTGATCACATCAACATGTTTCTATACTACATCTAATGTATGTAAAATATAATAGATCAGATCTATTACCTTGAAACTTAGACATTCTAACTTTGCTGATCTGGGCTTGAGGATGATGTTGTGAGCCGCACATGCATCCAACTTCTACGAGTCATCCACACGAGCCCACGAATCACGATCGAAAGTCCTGATCCAGAAATCAGCACAGTATAGTAGTACTGTGCTGATCCTTCTTCGATAGTCAATCAGATGCCTCCTTCTTCTTGATTTGGATTCTTCCAAAGATGAGAAATAGGAGAAGGAGTTTTAGATATGAGACACTCTTAGAAAACTCATAGATGGAGGAAGGAAAGAGATGAACACAGCAACCCTAGAAGAAGACCCTCTTCTTCTTCTCTTTGCTCTAACCCAGACACATAGTTTTGTATCATTATATCTCCATGCCCCAATACTCTTTCTCCTTGATTTTATATGTCCAAAGGTCTCTCAATGGTCTGTAATCCATAAAAATCTGAAGAAAAAATTCATTTTAAATAATGAGATATGAAGAATCCTTGTCTAGGTCAAATACCTAGTCAAGGAAAATCAAACAGGGCAAGACAAGTGGCACCCAACTCATGGGTCCGCCTCCTTCTTTTTCTACCATGGACCACCAGAAAAGGAATACAATATGTGCCATAAAATCCATAAAAATCTCAAAAAAAATTTGAATAAAATCAGTGCCATAAGAAAAGAGTTTTGGTTTCCTAAAATTCTATCTCATAAAATTTGAAATCCAAACTAATTCCTACTTTGACTTGGTCCACAACCACATTCCATGTAAGAGAGAAAGAGTGAAAAGCTTTGGACATGCATGAAGGTTTGGGAGAGAAAGTTTTGTCACACAAAATAAGAGAGAGTGGGCATGGGGGGCTAAGGTGGCGCAAGGTGGAATCCTAGTCTTACAAGGATTCAATCTATGACTTGTTCAAATTTGGTTTCTCAAACCAAATCAAATCAAAATCAAATCAACCTAATTAAAATAGGTTTTAACTCAATTAAGAACCTAATTTAATCAAATTAAAATAGATTTAAATTTGATTTAATTTTCTAATCGAATTAGAAATTAGGTTGACCCAAGTCCTAATTAAACTAGACTAGTTTTTCCTTGCACTTGGCTTATCCAATAAACCAATTGACTTGATCCAATCAAGCCCAAACTAAATCTAATTAAATTATATTTAATTAGACTTAATCTCAGTCTATTGGCTTAATCAAATTAAGCCAATTAGCAATCGAATTGCTAATTGATCCTCCTGCAACACTTGCATTAGGTTAAATGTCAATCGTATTGATCGTTTAACCTAAAACAATTCTTAATCGTTGATCAACCATCTGATCGGATCATAAACTCTAATGTGTGTGACCTCATAGGTCCGAACCTAAGTTGGTAGCATAGGAATAAATTTTTGTACCAATCAAAATGACCATCTAGCAATGGTACCCGACGATCGGATAGGTCGAATGTGTAGAACAACATCCTTAGAACCCATACGGATATAGTTTCCATATAATTCATCCAGTTGACCAAAATGATCATAGGACACCTCAGAGTTCAACTATCAACTCTGATCAGGTTGTCCATATTGTATTTCAAAATATCAAATCTATCTGATGGATTATCCTGGCTAAGGTTTTGCTAAATTGAAATACAGTGACTCATTCTTCTCCAACTCTTGGAGTGGTCAATCCCATCTCGATCATACTCTGACTTCGTAAGTACTTGACTATGTCCAAAAGCCTTCTATCACTGAATTAAAAATTCAGTTAGTCCAGTACCAAAGTACAGTGAGTTGTTTGCAAGTCACTGAGGCGATCGCAGGTCTAAGAGATACTTATACCTATATCCCATCAGAGACATTCTCGACAGCAAAATGCCCTGGAGTTGGTCACGTTCAATGATGATGTACCTTTATATCTCACTTGTATGCCATACCAGTATCTCCATACTCCTTGGTTAAGAGGACAACCAACCCATATAGCCTACAGTGACCTATGCTCGATAAAAGCTGTCATCCTTATTAACAGCCCATCATTTGGTTGTGAACAGTTTTAAGGACTAATCGATAAATCTCTCTTTATCAGACCTAAATAGTCTAAGGACTTCATCACAATAACGAAGTTTATTAGAAGATGAAAATTATGATGAAAATACCAAAAATATATTTTATTTATTAATAAAAAATTACAATACAAGGTTGCTCAACTAGCAACAGGTTGATGATTGGCTTTTGGGATATATTTTTAACAACTCTCACTTATCCTAAAGCCACTCGGCATAATATCTAATACCCATCTTCAACTTGTGGTTGTCGAACTCCTTTATCGTCAGGGCTTTAGTGAAGGGGTCGGTCAGGTTCTCTTTCCATCGATCTTTTAAAGGTTGATGTCACCTCGATCCACGATCTCCCAGATCAGGTAGAAGCGGCACAAAATGTGCTTCATCCGCTATATTGGGAATAGTATCCCAAAGCCAATCGTTAGCCTGTTGACGGTTGTACTCATTTTTGTATATGTACATGAATTATGAATTAATAAAAAATATTTTGATATTTTCATCACAAAATGTTTCATCTTCTAATGAACTCCTATGTTGTGGTGAAGTCCTTAGGACTATTTAGACTCAACAAGAAGGATTTGTTGTTTAGTCCTTAAATCTGTTCGCGACCAAATGATACGTTGTTACCAAGGATGACAACGTTTATCAAGCATAGGTCATTGTGTGCCATATAGGTTGGTTGTCCTCTTAACCAATGAGTGTGGAGACACTGGTATGGCATATAGGTGAGATGTAAGGGTACATCTGCATTGAACGTGACCGACTCCGGAGCTATTTCTGCTGTCAAAATTTACTCCAATAGAATATGGGTATAAATATCCCTCCAACCTGAGACCGCCATGATGACTTGCAAGCAACTCACTGCACTTAGGCACTGGATCACCTGAATTTCTAATTCAATGACGGAAGGCTGCTGGGTGTAGTCAAGTACTTGACTTATCGGTGCATGTGTCAAGATGGGATGACTACTCCAGTTTAGGAGTTATGTACAGTCATATTTCAATTTAGCAAAACTTTGGCTAGGGTAGTCTTTGTGAGGAGTCACAGGACTGTTTGAGTTGAGCATGATTCGGATGATCTAATCAGGGTTGACAGTTTAACCCTGAGTCATCCTAAACACAGAGGTCAAAAGGATGAATTATACAGTAACCATATTCACGTGGGTTCTGAGTATTACGATTGTGACTATTCGACCTATCCGGTCATCGGGTACCATCTGATCTGATGGTTGATGAAGAGTCCTAATGCTGTGGACTATGAGTTCTATATGTCTGGACTCTGTTGATCGAGAATTAGGATTCTCTGATCATGAGTCCCACACATTTTGGGTACTGGGGTCAAGAGTCCCACTGGTTTGGGACTTTCGATCAGGGTTACATATCGATGAATTTGATGTCCGATTATCCATTGGATTTGACTCAATATTTATGAGAGATTTAATTAGTGATTTGATCACTAATTAACTCAATTTGATTAAGTAATTATTTTTGGATCAAGTCCAATTGAATTGGATTCAGTTGGGTTTGACCCAATTAGGTTAAGAGTTGACCTAATCGTTGAGATGGTTTGGTCCCTGATTTGATCAGGGGTTGGGCTTAATCAATTCCTAATTTGATTAGGATTTTATTGAGCCTAATTAAGCCTAATTTATTGGGTTTAAATTAGTCTAATTGGGCCTAACTTATCTGGGTCAATTAGGTTGGTTTAAATGATGAAACACCTTGACCCATTCTCCCTGCACTACCTCACTTCCACTGCGCCCATTTGAATTCACGAGAAGAAGTTCTCATAAATTTTTTCTCACGCAAAGCCCTCCTCACGCCCTACTTAAATAACCAAATGAGTGGATAAGGATGATTGGTTGGCCATTCAAATTCAAAACAAAGTTTGAATTTGAATGAGCAACCAATCTTAGCGCCTTGACCTTATCTCTTTTAATGCCCCATTTATTACATGAGAAAATGTTTCTCATGAAATCACTCATACATAAATTATGCCATGCCCTCCTCTTCTCACACCCTTAGTGGATAGGAATAAATTGGTTTCCATTTGAATTCAAAATTTGATTTGAATTGAAATGTGCAATTACTCATCTTTATCCTGTCATGTGGATAAGACGTTTGACATTGTTTTAAAAGGAGGAGAAGAGTGGGGTGTGTGCAAAAAATTTTTGAAGAAAATCTGGACATGAGGAATCCTTGTGTGCAAGGTGAAGGTCTATATCCTTCTGAGAGAAAAGAAAGAAAAGAAAGAAAAGGTGTGCGCAGGGTTTAGTGAGTTCTTCAGGGTTTCAGCCTGGAGTTAGGAAGTGAGAAGGTGAGCTACGAGTTTGTGAGCCACCAAATTTTAGAAAGATCTTCAACATCTCTCAAGTATGTTTGCTAATGATCTAGAGCATCCAAGAATCGATAGACATCGATCGAAGGAGTTCGATCAACATCGACCGTCGAAAGGGCTCTACAACGAGCTAGCACTCGTGAGGAGTCGATCAGACCAGGAGCTTCATATGGATATTCCAGAGATCAGACATGCTGTGTGACTGTATTGTGATGATCAGACTCTCTCGATGGTGATCAGATTACGACGATCTACTATCCGCACAAAGGTATTGTGTTCTGAACACATTACAGTAAAGTGTTTACTATTCAAATTCGAATTTCAACTTTAAATGTATGCATGCTTATATCATATTTAGATCCTAGTGTAGGATAAATTTTATTAATTAATTAGATTAATTAATAATTTTACTGTAAAATAATAATTTTAAAAAAATTTTAAAATTATTATTTTACCCTGCACTGAATTTTCCCACAAATGGTATCAGAGAAGGTTCTAAGATATGATATATATATTTGCATGCGTAGATTAAGTTATAATCTAAAAGTTTAAATTTGAAATTTAAAATTCAAAATTTAAAATTTGAATTTTGAAAGTTGTTTGAAATTAAAAATTTAAATTTAAATTCAAAATTTAAAATTTGAATTTTGAAATTTGAAATTCAAAATTCAAAAATTTAAAATTAAAAATTTGAAATTTAAAATTGAAATTTGATGAAATTTAAATTTAAAATTCAAAATTTAAAATTAAAATTTGAAATTCAAAATTTAAAATTTGAAATTTGTTTGATATTTGAAATTCAAAATTTAAAATTTGAAATTTGAAATTTAAATTTTGAAATTGGTATATTTAGATATACTTGATCCAAGGAGCAAGTAATCGAATTGGGTTGGTTGCCATGGCCATTCGGTCATAGGAGAAAAGTAGGGTTTAAAGGCCCTCTCTTCCCATTCGATGGGGTCTCCTATGGCTGTAGGGGTGCCGATGTAATTATATCCCATGCAGATGAAGTAGCGAAAGAAATATTCATGATTTATTTTGATTAAATTATTTTTTGTTATGTAATTAACAATAGGATTACTATTTATGAAATATGCTGATCTATTTGTGAAATGAGTCAACATATTTGGTGAACAAAAAATAAAACCTTTCAAATTTGAAAATTATTTTCAAAATGCCAAATCCTAACCTATCAGTCCAAATACTTAATTAAAAAATTAAGTGTTGTCTAGTAGGTCTAGAATTGTGAATTAAGACCTAAGACAATTGCATAAACTTGTGGGTCAATGGGTTAGATGGGTTAGACCTAAGGTTAGCTTAAAGAAATAGACTAAATTAGAGTAATTGGTCAAATCTAATCAAATGTTGAATTAGATTAGGTCAAGGATACTCTAGACTCAACTCCAATAGTTGTAGTTGAATGGGTCATGTCTTTAACTAGACTAAGATGGACTTAATTTATGGCTACGCGGTGGAACCCTATTTACTAAGTTGATCAAATTAAAACTAATGAACCGATTGGTGTCTAAGGTAAGTTTGGCAGTTTGACCAGTGGTTTTTAAGCGGGAGCTACTCGCAGTGATTCGATCTCTGATGAGTTAATGGCTTATCCCCACCACTGATCTCACTTACCTGGCCAACCTGGTGAATTAGTTTTGATTAGATCACTTGGTGATTAGGGCTCACCCATGTCATTAGGTAAATCAGTGTGACTGATTTAGGTGCTCCTAATGCCGGCTTTAATTAAATCTTTTTTAATCTAACTTGGTGAAGTCAGTGGGAAGATTGAAATTGACTGGATATGATATTTTCTTCTCATCTATCCTTTAATAAAATTCTCAAAATTATTAGGTCCCTAAAATGATTAAGTTATAGTGATAACTAAGTCATAGCCTCCCATTAAGTGAGTGATAATCAGTCCATTAGTTTGATAATCATTGGAGGCCCAAAGGCCTGGTGCTTATTGACTAATGAAATTATCATTCATAATATGATAATTTGGTTTGAGTCTTTCTGATGGTGGTCAGGTTGGCCGGCCAAAGTCGGGCCTGATCATTTATTGGTCTGATTCACCAAATCAAGTCATGTTAATGGTTGGACCTAACCAGATCTTTTCAGTGGAGGCCAAAGCCTACTGATTAGGTTCTAGGGCAAAATCAATTACTAGAAGTTATTTAGAGAAACAACTGGTTATGAACCTACCCATAGATGCACATGGGTTGACCAACCAAAGTTGGGCTCGTGTGTAGTCTATGTGGATTCTAGTACCCACTAAAGAATTAAAGTAATTCTTCGAATTGGAGGTTGAGGCTACCAGTTCGTAAAAATACTGGGAGAAACTTTAGACTAAAGTCCAAGTCTTTAGTATTAATAATTTATGTACTAATATAGGTCTGGTTTTCTTTATGCAGCTATGGCCACTACCCTGTCGCTCTGATCATTTTTAGATAATGACAAGCTCATGGGACCTAATTTTGATAGCTGGTATCAAAAATTAAAGATCGTCCTTGAGCATGAGCGGATCCTTATGTAGTAACGGATCCAGCACCTGAGGAACCAGTCCCGAATGCTAGAGGGGTGGTCTGAGATACTTACCAGAAGTGGCTCAACGACAGCACCACCGTTTGGTGCATTATGCTGGCGGCAATGAATGATGAGTTCAGCCGCAGGTTTGAGAACGTCCAACCATAGGAGATGCTTCAAATGTTGAACGACTCCTTTGGCATGCCTGACGATGTTGAAAGGCACAAAACTAGTTGTGCCATTTTCAATGCTCGGATGAGGGATGGAGCCTCAGTCACTGATCATGTACTATACATGATCGAAATGATTGAGTGCCTAAGTAAACTGGGCTTTCCCCTGCACGAGCAGCTCGGTAAGGATGCGATCCTTAATTCTCTGCCCAAGTCCTACCTTTCCTTCCTTACTCATTTTTGAATGACAAAGCCTGCAGTGAACTACCACGGCTTGTTGGGGTTGCTGCAGAACTTTGAGAAGGACCACCAGCTCCATAAGGAGTCAGTAAATATTGTGGGAGGGTCTTCTTCTGGTCGTCGACCCTTTAAGAAAGGGAAGAAGAACAAGAAGAAGAAGAATAAGAAGGTGCAGTCACATGCTGGGATGTCTGCACAGGGTAAGACCAAGAAGCGCAAGCCTGACTAGAGCCAGGGGAGTGCTTCTTTTGCAAGAAGCAGGGGCACTGGAAAAGGAACTGTCCTCTATACATTGCCTCACTGGACCCGAACAGGCCGAAAAAAAGCAAGGTACTTATATGATAACACCTTGCAACTTTTTCTTTTGTGATACTACTGCCTGGGTATTGGATACCGAAAGCCCTTATCATATTTGCAATTCGATGCAGGGTCTGCAGGTCAGTAAGAGATTTGATGAAGGCGAGAGATTTTTGAACGTTGGAGATGGAAGTAAAGTTTCAGTTCTAGCATTAGGAATCATGAACCTTGTAATCAAATCTCGAAATATAATTCTGAGTGAATGTCACTATTGTCCAAGCTTTTTATTAAATATTATTTTTGTAGGCCTTTTGGTCATGAATGGTTATCAATTTTTAATAAAAGAAAATATTTGCAATATCATTTTGAATGGTGTTACAATGTTTGTTGGACAACTTAATAATAAAATTTACTTTCTATCATAATCTGTTAATGTGGTTCAAACCTCTGGTAAACACCCTAGAATAGATAATGTGTCAGAAGTCTACCTTTGCACTGTAGGCTAGGTCATATCAATAAGAACAGGATAAACAGGTTGGCTCAAGAAGGAATTCTTGAAGTAGGTGATTATGAATCACTTCCAACCTGTGAGTCCTGTCTTCTTGGTAAAATGACCAAGTCATCTTTTACTGGAAAAGGTGAGCGAGCCAGTGAACTCTTGGCTCTGGTATATTCTGATGTATGTGGACCCATAAGCTCAAGTGCAAGAGATGGATATTTCTACTTCATAACCTTCACAGACGACCTATTGAGGTATGGGTATGTCTATTTAATGAAGCATAAGTCGGAGTCATTTGAAATGTTCAAACTATTCCGAAATGAGGTAGAAAAATAAACTGGAAAGTGTATTAAAACTCTTCGATCTGATCGAGGAGGTGAATACCTTTTCAATAATTTTCTAACATATCTTGGAGAGAATGGGATTCTCTCTCAGTGGACACCTCTTGGAACACCACAGCATAATGGTGTGTCTGAAAGGAGGAATCGGACCTTGTTGGATATGGTTCGATCCATGATGGGGTTTGCTGATCTGTCGATCTTCCTTTGGGGATATGCACTCGAATCGGCTTGTTACCTTATAAATAGGGTTTCGAGTAAGTCTGTAACCAAAATGCCATATGAGATATGGATAGGACGTAAGCCAATACTCTCGCACCTTAGGGTTTGGGGGTGTCTGGCTTATGTTAAATATTTAATTACGGACAAGCTTGGACCTAGGTCTGACAAGTGTAATTTTATAGGGTACCTAAAAGAGACCAAAGGGTATTACTTCTACCTAGCTGATGAACAAAAAGTGTTTGTCAGCCTTAAGGCAATCTTTTTGGAAAGAAAGTTTCTTGGTGAAGGGACTATTGCCTCTAAGGTCGAACTTGACGAAATTCGACAGATGAAAATCCGATGCAAGTTGCTGAACCGAATTTGATTAGATCAGATCTGGAGCCCATTGATCAAGCACCCTTAAAGCGATCTGGTAGAGTACCACGTCAATCAGACAGATACTATGGTTTCTTGGTCCGGGACGACGATCCTATCGAACTTGATGAAAACGATGAGGATCCGATCACCTACATGGATGCAATGCAGAGACCCGACTCTGAGAAATGGCTAGAGGCCATGAAATCCAAAATGGAGTCCATGAAGGTCAACGATGTGTGGACATTGGTTGACCCACCCAAAGGAGTAAAACCCATAGGGTGTAAGTGGGTCTTCAAGAGGAAGAGGGGCGCAGATGGAAAGGTGGAAACCTATAAAGCCCGTCTAGTTGCTAAGGGATATCGTCAACATTATGGTATAGACTATGACGAGACATTTTCTCCTGTGGCAATGCTCAAATCGATTCGGATTATGCTTGCGATAGCTGCCCATCTGGACTATGAAATCTGGCAGATGGATGTGAAGACAACTTTCTTAAATGGAGAGCTGGATGAAGAGGTGTATATGATACAACCTGAAGGATTCACATCCACTGATGAGTCTAAGGTGTGTAGACTATAGAGGTCTATTTATGGACTTAAGCAGGCATCCCAGAGTTGGAACATACATTTTGATAGGACGATCAAGACGTATGGCTTCGTTAAGAACGAAGAAAAGCTCTACATTTATAGGTGGGCTAATGGTCCAGTAGTGATATTTCTTGTATTGTATGTAGATGATATTCTCTTAATCTGGAATGATGTCCCTGCATTACAGGGAATAAAGATTTGGCTGTCGTCACAGTTCTCCATGAAGGATTTGGGAGAAGCTTTCTACATCCTAGGGATGAGGATCTATAGGGATAGATCTAAAAGGTTGCTTAGTTTATCTCAGTCTACGTACATAGATACTATGCTGAAGAGGTTTAGCATGGAGAATTCTAAGAAAGACTATCTACCGATAGGCCATGGAATTTCTCTCTCGAAGAGGGATTGTCCGACAATACCTCAAGAGAGAGAGCGTATGGGTAGGATTCCATATGCTTCGACAGTGGGATCTATCATGTACGCCATGACATGTACACGACCAGATGTGGCATACTCACTAGGGGTAGTGAGTAGATACCAATCTGATCCAGGAGAGAATCACTGGAAGGTTGTTAAAACCATCCTGAAGTATTTAAGAAATACTAAGGACCAGTGGCTTGTTTATGGTGAATCGGACTTGAGACTTATAGGGTTTACAGACTCTAGTTTTCAGTCTAATCATGATGACAGCAAAAGTATGTCGGGATTTATTTTTACCCTTAATGGTGGGGCTATCTGCAGGAAGAGTTCCAAGCAACACACAGTGGCTGATTCAGTTTGCGAGGTGGAGTATGTCGCTGCATCAGATATTGCCAAAGAAATGGTGTGGCTGAGGAAATTCATCACCGAGCTCAGAGTAGCACCCTCCCTTGTTGGTCCAGTTCTGCTCTACTGTGACAGCTCTGGAGCCATTGCTCAGGTGAAGGAACCCAAGGCACACCAGCGGACGAAGCATATTCTGTGCCGCTACCATCTCATCCGAGAAATTATGGATCGAGGTGACGTCAACCTTCAAAAGATCGATGGAAAGGAGAACTTAGCTGACCCATTCACTAAAGCCATTGCGGTGAAGGAGTTCGACGACTACAAGTCAAAGATGGGTATTAGATACTGACCGATTGGCTTTAGGCCAAGTGGAAGATTGTTGGGAATAGTGTCCCAAAGTCAATCGTCAGCCTGTTGACGGTTGTACTCATTTTTATTTATGTACATAAATTATGAATTAATAAAAATTATTTTGGTATTTTTCATCACAAAATATTTCATCTTCTAATGAACTCCTATGTTGTGGTGAAGTCCTTAGGACTATTTAGACTCGACAAAGGAGGATTTGTTATTTAGTCCTTAAATCTGTTCACGACCAAATGATACGTTGTTACCAAGGACGATAATGTTTATCAAGCATAGATCATTGTGTGCCATATAGGTTGGTTGTCCTCTTAACCAATGAGTGTGGAGACACTGGTATGGCATACAGGTGAGATGTAAGGGTACATCTGCACTGAATGTGACCGACTCTGGAGCTATTTCTGCTGTCAAGATTTACTCCGATGGAATATGGGTATAAATATCCCTCTGACTGAGACCACCACGGTGACTTGCAAGCAACTCACTGCACTTAGGTACTGGACTACCTGAATTTCTAATTCAGTGACGGAAGGCTGTTGGGTGTAGTCAAGTACTTGACTTGTCGTGCGTGTGTCAAGATGTGATTGACCACTCCAGTTTAGGAGCTGTGTACAGTCATGTTTCAATTTAGCAAAACCTTGGCCAGGGTAGTCTATGTGAGGAGTCACAGGACTGTTTGAGTTGAGCACGATTCGGATGATCTAATCAGGGTTGACAGTTTAACCCTGAGTCGTCTTAAACACAGAGGTCAAAAGGATGAATTATACAGTAACCATATTCACGTAGGTTCTGAGTGTTGGATTACGACTATTCGACCTATCTGATCATCAGGTACATTGTTAGATGGTCACTTCGATTAGTACAGGAATTGGTTCCTGTGCTACCGGCTTAGGTCGAACCTGTGGGGTCACACACATTAGAGGTTTCTATCTGATCTGATGGCTGATGAAGATTCTAATGCTCATAGACTATGAGTCCTACGTGTCTAAGACTCTATGATCAAGAATTAGGATTCTTTGATCATGAGTCCCACACATTTTGGGTACTGGGTCAAGAGTCCCACTGGTTTGGGACTCTTCGATCAGGTTACATATCGATGAATTCTGATGTCCGATTATCCATTGAATTTGGACTCAATATTTATGAGAGGTTTAATTATAATTTGATCACTAATTAACTCAATTTGATTGAGTAATTATTTTTGGATCAAGTCCAATTGAATTGGATTCAGTTGGGTTTGACCCGATTAGGTTAAGAGTTGACCTAATCATCGAGATGGTTTGGTCCCTGATTTGATCAGAGATTGGACTTAATCAATTCCTAATTTGATTAGGATTTTATTGAGCCTAATTAAGCTTAATTTAGTTGGGTTTAAATAAATCTAATTGGGCCTAACTTATCTGGTTCAATTAGGTTGGTTTAAACGATGAAACCACCTTGACCCATTCTCCCTGCGCCACCTCACTTTCACTGGCCCATTTGAATTCACGAGAAGGAAGTTCTCATGATTTTTCCTCACACAAAGCTCTCCTCACGTCCTACTTTAATGCACCAAATGAGTGGATAAGGATGATTGGTTGGCCATTCAAATTCAAAACAAAGTTTGAATTTGAATAAGCAACCAATCTTAGCGCCTTGACCTTATCCTCTTTTAATGCCCCATTTATTATATGAGAAAATATTTCTCATGAAATTACTCATGCACAAATTATGCCATGCCCTCTCTTCTCACACCCTTAGTGGATAGGAATAAATTGGTTTCCATTTGAATTCAAAATTTAATTTGAATTCGAATGTGCAATTACTCATCTTTATCCTCTCACGTGGATAAGATGTTTGACATTATTTTAAAAGGAGGAGAAGAGTGGACGTGTGCAAGAAAATTTTTGAGAGAAAATTAGGCATGAGGAATCCTTGTGTGCAAGGTGAAGATCTATATCCTTCGAGAGAAAAGGAAAAAAAAGAAAGAAAAGGCGTGCGCAGGGTTTCAGTGAGTTCTTCAGGGTTTCAACCTGAGTTCGGGAAGTGAGAAGGTGAGCTACGAGTGTCGTGAGCCCACCAAATTTTAAGAAATCTTCAACATCTCTCAAGCATGTCTGTGATGATCTGGAGCATCCAAAGAATCAACAGACATTGATCGAAGGAGTTCGATCAGCATCGCCGTCGAAAGGGCTCTACAATGAGCTAGCACTCGTGAGGAGTCGATCAGATCGGGAGCTTCGTGTGGACAATTCCAGAGGCCAGACATACTGTGTGGCTGTATCACGATGATCAGACTCTTTCGATGATATCAGATTGCGGCGATCTACTATCCACACAAAGATATTGTGTTCTGAACACATTACAGTAAAGTGTTTACTGTTCAAATTCGAATTTCAACTTTAAATGCATGCATGCTATATATCATATTTAGATCCTAGTGTAGGATAAATTCTTATTAATTAATTAGATTAATTAATAATTTTTACTGTAAAATGGTGATTTTGAAAAAATTTTAAAATTATCATTTTACCCCTGCACTGAATTTCCCCACACGCTAGTGTGCTTTGGGTTCCTTCGCCTGAGCAATGGCACCAGTGCTGTCACAGTAGAACAGGACGGACCATCGAGGGAGGGTGCTACTCCGAGCTCGGTGATGAATTTTCTCAGCCACACAGCTTTCTTCACGACATCCGATGCTGTGATGTACTCCACCTCACTAACAGTCTGCCACAGTATGCTGTTTGAAACTCTTCCAGCAGATGGCTCCACTATTTAGAGTAAAGATATAACCGACACGCTTCTGCTATCATCATGGTCAGATTGAAAGTTGGAGTCTGTGAACCCCCCAAGTTTCAGATCTGACACACCATAAACCAACCATTAGTCTTTAGTATTTCTCAAATACTTAAGGATGGCTTTAACTACTTTTCAGTGGTTTTCTCCAGAATCAGATTGGTATCTACTCACTACTCCTAGTGAGTATGCCACATCTGTCTTGTACATTCATGGCATACATGATAGATCTCATGATCGAAGCATATGGGACTTTACTCATATGCTTTCTCTCTTTAGGAGTTGTCGGACAATCCTTCTTAGAGAGATAAATTTCATGGCCTATAGTAGATAGCCCTTCTTGGAATTCTCCATGCTGAACCTCTTCAGCACAGTGTCTATATACATGGACTGGGATAACTCAAGCATTCTTTTAGATCTATCCCTATAGATCTTCATTCTTAGGATGTAGGATGCTTCACCCAAGTCTTTCATGGAGAACTGCGATGACAACCAAACTTTTATTCCCTGTAATGTGGGGATGTCATTTTCGATTAAGAGAATATCATCCACGTATAAGATAAGGAATACCATAACTTGACCATTTGCCCATTTATAATGCAGGGCTCTTCTCCATTCTTAATGAGCCATACATTTTGATCACCTTATCAAAATGCATGTTCCAACTCCGAGAAGCTTGCCTCAATCTATAAATGGATCTCTGAAGCTTGCACACCTTAGACTCATCTGTGGATGTAAACCTCTTAGGTTGTATCATATACACCTTTTGGTCAGCTCTCCATTCAGAAAAGCTATCTTTACATCTATCTATCAGATCTCATAATCTAGATAGGCAGCTATTGCAAGCATTATCCGAATGCATTTAAGCATTGCCATAGGGGAGAAGTCTCGTTATAGTCAATACCATAATGTTGACGATATCTCTTGGCAACCAGATGGGCTTTATAGGTCTCCACCTTTCTGTCTGTGCCTCTCTTCCTTTTGAAGACCCATTTACACCCAATGAGTTTAACCCCTTCAGGTGGGTCAACCAATGTCCAAACATCATTAACCTTCATGGACTCCATTTCGATTTCATGGCTTCAAGCTATTTCTCAGAATCAGATCTCTATATTGCATCCATATAGGTGATCGGATCCTCATCGTTCTTATCGAGTTCAATGGGATCACCATCTCGGACCAAGAAACCATAGCATATGTCCGGCTGACGTGGTGCTCTATCGATCACCTTAATGGTGCAGGTATATTGGGCTCTGAATCTGATTTAATCAAATCTGACTCAGATTCAGCTATTGGTGTCGGTCCTTCTACCTGTTAAACTTCATCAAGTTCAACCTTAGAGGCAACGGTTCCTTCACCAAGGAACTCCTTTTTTAAAAAGGTTGCCTTAAGGCTGACGAACACCTTTTGTTCATTAGCATGGTAGAAAAAAATATCCTTTGATCTCTTTGGGGTATCCTATGAATGTGCATTTGTCAGACCTAGGTCCAAGTTTATCTGTAACTAACCGTTTGGCATAGGCCGGGCACCCCAGACCCTAAGGTGTGAAAGTGCTGGCTTACCCCTATCCATATCTCATATGGAGTCTTAATTACAGACTTACTTGAAACTCTATTTAACAAATAATAGGTCAATTTGAGTGCATATCTCCAGAAGGATATCGACAAGCTGGCAAAACCTATCATGGATCGGACCATGTCTAACAGAGTCCATTTCTCCTTTCAGACACACCATTATGCTATGGTGTTTTTGGAGGAGTCCATTGGGAGAGAATCTCATTCTCTCCTAGATATATGAGAAACTCATCAGAAAGATATTCCCTCCTCGATCAGACAAAGAGTTTTAATACTCTTTCCAGTTTATTTTTCTACTTCACTTTAGAATCGTTTGAACATTTCAAATGAATTCGATTTATGTTTCATCAGATAGACATATCCATATCTGGATAGATCATCCGTGAAAATGATGAAGTAGAAATATCCACCTCTAGCACTTGTGCTCTATTGAAAATATATCTTAAAGCCAATCATCTAAGTGGTAGATGATTAGAATTAGTAAATGAATTATCTAATAATAATAGTTATTTGGCAGGTTCATCATAAAAGAACTATCTTCCTTAAATAAACTTCTAAATTATGATGAAGTTCTTAGAACCACAATCAATCAATAAAAAAAAATTTATCGGATGATTTTTAAATTGTTCACAATCAAATGATAAATTATTAACAAGGATGATAACTTATAAGTGTAGGTCACTGTATGCCATATGCGTTGGTTATCCTCGTAACCAAGTGATGTGGAGACACTGGTATGGCATCCAGATGAGATGTAAGAGTACATCTGCATTGAACGTGACTAATGTAATACTCTACTATCAAGAGTAGTTAGCTAAGGCCAATGGGTATAAGTATCTCTCCGACCTGAGATCACCACGATGACTTGCAAGCAACTCACTATGCTTTGGTGTCGGACTGTCTGTATTTTTAATATAGGTTCAAAAATTTTTGGATACAGTCAAGTACTTGTGAAGTCGTGTATGAGTCAAGATGGGATTGACTACTCCTGATTAACTTTAGGAAGAGAATGTCTGCTGTGTTTCAATTTAGCAAAACCTAGGCCTGGATAATCCTCATGAGAAGTCACGGGATTTGCAAAATTTTGAGACATAATAGAGATGACTTGTATGAGTGATTAACAACATACTCGAAGTCATCTTGAGCATTATTAGTCAAAAGGATGAATTATATGGTAACCATGGGTCAGGTTCTTAGAATGTTTCTTTGCATACATTCGACCTATCTGGACGTCGGGAACCATTGCTAGATGGTTACTTTGACTAGTACAAAAATTGGTTCCTGTACTACTGACTTAGATTTGAATCTATAGGGTCACACACATAAGAGGTTGTAACCTAACAGATGGTTAATCGATGATTGAGAATCTTCTAAGGTTAAACGATCAATGTGATTGATGTTTGACCTAATGCAAGTATTGTAGGAGGATCGATTAGCAATTGGATTGCTAATTGGCTCAATCTGATTGAGCATTGGGCTGAGATCAAGTCTAATTAAATTTGATTCAATTAAATTAGTTTAAATTTAATTAGATTAAGTCTAATTGGTTTATTGAATAAGCCAGTTGTAAGGGAGAACAAGTCCCTGTTCGATTAGGACTTGTATGCACCTAATTCCTAATTATGTTAGGATTTAAATTAGAATTAAATATAGTTTAATCTGATTTAATTTGACTTCTAGTTAGACTAGGATCATCATTAATTATGTTATAATTAATTTGGATTGGGTTCAAAGTGTTTGACCTAATCTACATAAGAATCCTAGTTAGACTAGGACTCATCTCCTCTTACGTCACCTAAGAAACTTCAAGCCCACGCCACTAATTTAATTTCAGATAATTTTATGAGATATCCATGTCTAAGAAATATTACCTTACACCACTTATTCTAGAGATTTGAATCAGATTTGATTTGATTCAATATGGAAAGAGATTTGGCCAATTATAGAAAGTGGTTTAGGCTTATTCTTTTTTTGAAATAGTCCCTCTTCACAAGGACTCTTCCCTCCTCTCATGCGCCAACTTTCTCCATCTTTATCCCTTCTTTTGTCGCCCCTTTTGAGATTATTTTCATGCTCTGATACCACTGTTGAAAAAGGTGCAGGGTTCCACTACGTTATATTTTAAAAGGTGCAGGATTTCATGCATGAATTTCAAAATATTTTTGAAATATAATGCAGCGGAACCCTGCACCTTTTCCAATAGTGGTATCAGAGCATGAAAATAACCTCAAAAGAGGCAACAAAAAGAAGGGATAAGGATGGAGGAAGTTGGCGCATGAGAGGAGGGAAGAGTCCTTGTAAGAGGGACTCTTTCAAAAAAAGAATAAGCCTAAACCACTTTCCATAATTAGCCAAATCTCTTTCCATATTGAATCAAATCAAATCTGATTCAAATCTCTAGAATAAGTGATGTGAGGTAACATTTCATAGACATAGATATCTGATAAAAATTATTTGGAATTAAATTAGTGGCGTGGGCTTGAAGTTTCTTAGGTGGCGCAAGAGAAGAGATGGAGTCCTAATCTAATTAGGATTCTTATGTAGATTAGGTCAAACACTTTGAATCCAATCCAAATTAATTACAACCTAATTAATAGTGATCTTAGTCTAACTAAGAGTCTAATTAAATTAGATTAAATCATATTTAATTCTGATTTAAATCTTAACTTAATTAGGAATTAGGTGCATACAAGTCCTAGTCGAGCAGGGACTTGTTCTCCCTTGCAACTGGCTTATTTGATAAATCAATTAGACTTAATCTAATTAAATCTAAACTAATTTTAATTAAATCAAATTCAATTAGACTTGATCTCAGCCTAATTGCTCAATCAGATTGAGCCAATTAGCAATCCAATTGTTAATCGATCCTCCTGCAACACTTGCATTAGGTCAAACATCAATCACATTGATCGTTTAACCTTAGAATGATTCTCAATCATCGATTAACCATCTGATTAGATTACAACCTCTTATGTGTGTGACCCTATAGGTTCGAACCTAAATCAATAGCATAGAAACCAATTCCTTTACTAGTCAAAGTAACCATCTAGCAATGGTTCTCGATGTCCAGATAGGTCGAATATACGTAAAGTAATATTCTAAGAACCCTGACCCATGGTTACTGTATAATTCATCCTTTTGATCAATAATGCTCAAGATGACTTTGAGTATGCTATCAATCACTCATACAAGTCATCTTTATTGTGTCTCAAAATTTTGTAAATTTCATGACTCCTCACGAGGATTACCCAGGCCTAGGTTTTACTAAATTGAAACACAATGAGACATTCTCTTCCTGAAGTTAATCAGGAGTGATCAATTCCATCTTGACTCACACACCGACTTCACAAATACTTGACTGTATCCAAAAACCTTTCGAACCTATATTAAAAATACAAGCAATCCGGCACCAAAGCATAATGAGTTGCTTGCAAGTCATCGTGGTGATCTCAGGTCGGAAGGACACTTATACCCATTGGCCTTAGCTAACTACTCTTGACAGTAGAGTATTACATTGATCACGTTCCATGCAGATGTACTCGTACATCTCATCTGGATGCCATATTAGTGTCTCCACACCACTTGGTTACGAGGACAACTAACGCATATGGCATACAGCGACCTACACTTGATAAGTTATCATCCTTATTAATAACTTATCATTTAGTCATGAATAATTTAAGAACCATCCGATAAATCCTCCTTTATTGATTGATTGTGGTTCTAAGGACTTCATCATAATTTAGGAGTTTATTTTAGGAAGATAGTTCTTTTATGATGAACCTGCCAAATAACTATTATTATTAGATAATTCATATACTAATTTCAATCATCTACCACTTAGATGATTGATTTTAGGATACATTTTTCAATAACTCTCACTTGTACTAAAGTCAATTAGAATGATATCAAATATCCTATCTTCCACTTGAGTTCATAGAACTTCTTAGTTTCGAGGTCTTAGCAAATGGGTCGGTCAAGTTCTCCTTTTTCATCGATCTTCCAAAGATCGATGTCACCCTGATCTAAAATCAAAAGTGATAGCAATACAGTGTATGCTGGTCTTTTAGTTCTTTGGCCAGATTTATGGCTCTAGTGCTATGATAGGACTGGACCATCAGTGGAGAGTGCCACTCTCAACCTGCTAATGAAGCTCAGCAACTACACAGCTTACATGACAGCATCATATGCTATGATGTACTCTACATCACTAACTGAGTAGACTAAAGTATCCTGTTTGAAACCTTTTCAGTGAATTGTTCCTACAATTAGGGTATGATCCGACACTTTCTTGTTGTCATCTTGATCTGACTAAAATCGAAACATCCTCATGTTTAAAGTCAGTATTTCCATATTTGAGTCACTGGACTTTAGTATTTTTCAAATACTTAAGGATTGTCTATACAATCTTCTAGTAGTTCTTACTTAGATCAAACTAGTATCTGCTCACTACAATTAGTGAGTATACCATATCTGGTCTTGAACATAGAGAAATTAGATGACACCCAAATCTTTATTCTTTGCAATGCTGGAATGCCATTCCTGATTAAGAGAATTTCATCCACAGACAACACAAGGAATAACACTATAGAATATTTTGCCCACTTATAAATGCAGGGTTCCTTTTTGTTCATAACAAAGACATATGTTCAAAACGTATGTTCCAACTCTGGGATAATAGCGAAACGGGCTTTATAGGTCTCCACCTTTCCGTCTGTGCTACTCTGATCTTTTTGAAAAATCCATTCACACCAATGGATTTTTTCCCTTCAGGTGAATCATCTAGTGTCCATACACTATTGATTTTCATGGACTTCAATTTGGATTTAATGGTTCCAAGCCACTTCTCAGAGTTAGACCACTGCATTGCATCCTTATAGGTGATCGAATCCTTGTTAATCTCATCGAGCTCAACAAGATCACCATCCTAGACCTAAACACTGAAGTGTCTATCCGGCTAACACGGTACTCTACAAGATCTCTTTAAAGGTGTTACTTTAATGGGCTTCGAGTTTGATCTAATTAAATCCGATTCTGTAGGTTTACTAGATTATGTCAATTCATTTTCTACCAGTCAAACTTCTAAGTTCAACTTGATAGGCATCAGTTCCTTCTCTAAGGAACTTCTTTCCAAAAGGAATGCCCTACTGCTGATGAGCATCTTATGTTCTTCAGCATGATAGAATTAGTAACCCTTAAACACTTATTGGACCAAGAACCAAGTTTATCTGTATGCAAACCTTTGACATAGGCCGATCAACTCCAAACCCAAAGGTGAGAGAGTCTAGGTCT
Source organism: Elaeis guineensis (assembly GCF_000442705.2). NCBI lineage: Eukaryota > Viridiplantae > Streptophyta > Magnoliopsida > Arecales > Arecaceae > Elaeis > Elaeis guineensis. The sequence goes on along the minus strand of NC_026000.2, from coordinate 42,040,206 downwards.
ATGTCGATGCATATCTCATATGGAATCTGCACAACAGATTTACTCAGTATATTTTCAGAGTAAAACAGGTAATCACAAAGAGCACAATCCTGAAACAGATAGAGAAGTGAACCCTATCATGGATTGAACCATATCTAACAAAGTTCAACATCTTCTTTCAGATACACTTTGTTCTGGAAAGGAATCCATTGAGAGAAAATCTAATTCTCTCCTAGATATGTCACAAACTCACTGGATAAGTATTTGCCTCCTCGATCTGATCAAAGAGTTCTAACACCTTATCTAGTTTGTTTCAATCTTTCATGATTGAATCATTTGAACATTTCAAATGATTAGGCCAGACGCACCCATGCCCAAATAGGTCATCTGTGATGAAATATTAATATTTCCTCTGGCACTTAAGTTCACAGGTCCACATACATCACTATGTATGAGACTTAGAACTTTATCAGCTCCTTCATCTTTTCCATTAAAAGGTGACTTTGTCATTTTTCCAAGAGGACAAGACTCACAGGCTATCAATGATTCACAATCATTGATGTCGAGGTTTTTCTCTCAAGCTAATCCATTTATCCTGTTCTTGTCAAGGTGACTAAGCCAAAGATAGACATCCATGATATTATCTAACTTGGGTATGTACATTACACTTAATAGGCTGTGTAAATGTTAAATATCATTTTTTTATTATCCATATATTATTGTAATATTATTCATAATAATATCACAATAATCTTCCTTTATTAATGAATGATGATCGTCTTTGGCCAAAAGGCCAACAAAGATTACATTTATCATAAACAATGGACAATAGTAACAATTACTCTAAATAAAATATTTAAAAATAAGCTCTACAATTTTTAAAGTTGAGATTGGAATAAGACTTCCATCCCTAGCATTCAAGAATTTCTCACCATTTTCAAACATTCCACTTACTAGCAACAAATTGCATAAGACCATCGGTATCTAATACCTAGGTAATGGAATTACATAGAGAAACTTTAAGGGGTTATTATATAACATCCTTGATGAGCAACTCTTGTTCCTTTCTCTTATTCAGCCTATTATAGTTAAGGAAAGCAAGACAATTCTTCTTCCTATGATCCTGCTTCTAGTAGAAGCAACATACCTGATTTGGATCGATTTTGGACTAACTATTTTGACTGGACTAAGAAGCCCCAATACGAACCCATTCGTACTACTGAACCAAATTCAACTTTCGATACTAATTAACGAAGTTGGGTCCCATAAGTCATCACTATCTTACAGCGATTGGAGCAATTAAGGTTTAGCCTTATTTTGAGAAAAAGAACAATGACCTAATGTATATGAATTATTTTAAGCCTAGAGACTTGGACTTTAGTCTCAAGGTTCTCCCACTATTTTGTTCAAATTGGTAGCCCTACCTCCAATTCAAAAATTACTTTAATTTTTAGTAGGTACTAGAATCCACATAGACTACACATAAGTCTGACTTTGATCAGCCAACCCATCTGCATCTATGGATAGGTTCATTGTTGCTCCTTAGATTGATTTTGATGATTACAAAGCATTTGAAGGGGTACTAATAATTTTTGCTTGAAAAAGACTTATTGCTTTTCAGAGGCAAAATTATAATTTTATCAAACCTGGATTTGAAAAGCATCAAGTGATAAAACAAAAGATTTATGATCCATTGGTGAAAATTTTATTATTTTTGACTTGTATTTTGAAAGATATTCATATTTAAAAAATATGAGTCGACCCATGAGTCGATCATGGCACATGAACTGATTGGCACGCAGACTTTTTGGCCGGCACAGGCTTGGCACAGCCTATGAGTCGACCCCATGGGTCGACCCCCAGGCATGAGTCGACCTCTGCTTTTTTAGGCCAAATTTACAGAACCTTACTTTTCTGTTGGATTTCTGTTGTTTTTCCACAGAGGTCGACCCATGAGTCGACCCATGAGCATGAGTCGACCCATGAGTCGACCCTTGTGATGGGAATGTTCCGCAATGGCTAGTTTTTAACCCATTTTAAGTGCTTTTAATGCTCATTTAATGTGGTCTAACGGCTCTATTTCAGCCAGATTGTTCTCCACCATTTTTTAAAGCTATAAAAGGACAAAAAGGTGGGAATCATCAAGTAGAATCAAGAAGAGAGATTTTGAAAAGAGGATTTCAAGCTAACTTTTCAGCCCTAAGCAAGAGCTCACTCAAAGCATTCAAGAAGCCTTTAATCCAAGCTACCAACTCCTCAAGTGCACATTCAAGTCTCCAACCACCTTGAGAAAATAAAAAAAAGTCTTCTTATCTTTGAGTAAAGTGTATTTAAAGCCTCATTTGCTCATTAAAGGAGCTTCTTTTATATTTTCTGAGCTATTGATTGTTATACTCTGTTTAAGTTATTGTTTTATTTTGGAAGGGTTCCAAAACAAGGAAAGGTTGATCCGAATCTTGAATCGGAGTGTATTGGGTTGGCTTGTACCAGAAAATAAGTGGACTAGCTTGAGATAGCTAGAGTCAGAGTTTTCGATGAGTATATTCAGGTTGAATACAAGTTAGTGGATTGATATTTCAAGTAGGAGCTTGGGGAGTGGATGTAGGTGCAAGGTTGGCACCGAACCACTATAAATCTTTTTGTTTGTGTTGTGCCTAATTGCTCTTCTCTAGAACTTCTTTTCTCTCTTACATTCTTACTTTTAATCATTAGCTTGAATCAACTATACTCTTCTTATATATTTAGCTATTGTTAAATATTTTCATAAGACATAAGTTAAGTTTAAAATTTTTAGAAACCCAATTCACCCCCCTCTTGGGTTGCATAGCTGGGCAACAAATGGTATCAGAGCCCGGTGCTCTAGCCCTACTTTGATCTAACCAATCAAAGAGCCAAAGATCTATGGCAACTCAAGTCGGCACTTCTCTAGCCGAGGGGCAGTCCACTAACCGATCTTCACTTTTCAATGGGTCCAATTATATCTATTGAAAAGCTCGGATAAAAATTTTATTCAAGTACTCGACTATGATATGTGGAGTATCATAGTGAACGGCCCTCATACACCCACTAAAATTATTGATGGTGTAGAATCAGCCAAATCCGAAAAAGAGTGGGATGAGGTTGATAAGAAAATGGCCCAATTAAATGCTAAAGCTATGAATGTTCTATATTGTGCTCTTGATGCTAACGAATTTAATCGTATTTCAACTTGCTTGTCTGCTAAAGAAATATGGGATATGTTAGAAGTAACCCATGAAGGAACCAATCAAGTAAAGGAGTCCAAAATTAACATGCTCATGCATAAATATGAATTGTTTAAAATGGAGCATGATGAGTCCATAACTGAAATGTTTACTCACTTTACTGATATTATAAATGGTTTAAAGAGTCTTGGTAAGTCCTATTCTAATAGTGAGCTTGTAAGAAAGATTCTCAGGTCCTTACCAAGAACTTGGAAGTCAAAGTGACCGCCATCCAAGAAGCCAAGGATTTGAACATTCTACCCTTGGAAGAGCTTCTTGGATCATTAATGACACATGAGCTGAGCATGAAACAACACCAAGAGGAAGAAGTCAAAAAGAAAAGAACAATCGCCCTCAAATCCATAGCTCCACCAGATGAAGAAACTGATGACACCGAAAATGAAGAGCAGGATGAAGAGATGGCACTCATTACCCGAAGGTTCAAGAAGTTTTTGAGAAAAAAAAACAAGGAATGAGGAAGAGGCCATTCACAAAAGGAGAACAGAGCAAAGAAAAGGATAAAGACCAACCCCTTATCTGCTATGAATGCAAGAAACCGGGACACTTCAAGTCCGAATGCCCACAACTGAAGAAGGGTCCCAAGAAGTACAAGAAGAAGGCCATGATGGCCACTTGGAGTAGGAGTGAGGACTCGAGCTCCGAAGAGGAAGACTCAACTAAACAAGCCCACTTGTGCCTTATGGCACATGAAAATGAGGTAAATTCGAAACTCCTAGTGACTTTACATTTGAAAACTGCATGAAGCCTTTTATGATTTAATTGATGAACTAAAGAAACTAGGGATAAAGAACAAAGATCTAAAATCAAAAAATCAATCTTTACTGAAACAAAATGAGAGCATTTCAATTGAAAAATCTATCCTGGTTCAAGAAAATCAAAATTTAAAGAATAAAATCGCCAAGCTAAAATCAATAGTTGAAAAATTCACCTTGAGTTCTAATAAACTTAATATGATTCTTGAAAATCAAAAGGCCGTGTATGATAAGGCTGGACTTGGCTATAAACCCTTGAAGAAACCAAAGTATCTAAAAAATATCTATGTAAACTCTTCAAGTAACAAGTTGTCTAATATTACTTGCTTCAAATGTGGTAGAGTAGGACACAAGTCATACACTTGCTTCTCTAACAAACCTGTAAACTCAAATGTAAAGAAAATATGGATTCCAAAAGGAACCATTATGACTAACCAAAAAGGACCCAAGAAAGATTGGGTACCTAAAAAAAAACTTGACTTTTGCCTGCAGGTGTGTCTAGCATCCCAAGGAGGAAACAGGAAATGGTATCTTGATAGCGGATGCTTGAGACACATGACTGGTGATGAATCCCAATTCATCACTCTTGATGCTAAGAATGGAGGGATGGTCACCTTTGGAGATAATGGCAAAGGAAAGATCATCAGTATATGTAACATTGATATCACTCCCTCCAAATACATTGAAAATATTTTGTTAGTAGATGGTTTAAAGCATAATTTACTAAGCATTAGTCAATTTTGTGATAAAGGATATAAAGTTATTTTTGAATCTTCTGTTTGCATTGTAACTAGTCCTATTAATGATGGCATTAAATTTGTTGGACATAGACATGGTAATATTTATATGGTAGATTTGAATGATCTATCCAAGATAAACATGCAATGCCTAGTATCTTTGAATGCCAAGATTAATGAGACTAGTTGGCTTTGGCATCGTAGGCTTGCACATATTAGCATGCATTCACTTTCAAAATTAATTAAGAAGGAATTGGTTCTTGGTTTGCCAAAATTGAATTTTAAAAAGGATAGAATTTGTGATGCATGCCAACTAGGTAAACAAACAAGAGTTTCATTTAAATCTAAAAATATTGTTTCAACCTCTAGACCTTTAGAGCTATTGCACATGATTTATTTGGACCTATTAGAACTACTAGTCTAGGAGGAAAATGATATGGTTTTGTAATAATTGATGATTTTTTTGTTTTACATGAGTTTTCTTTTTAGCACACAAAGATGAAACTTTTCAAGTTTTCACTAGATTTTATCGAAAAGTCACTAATGAGAAAGGATTTTTAATTCAAAATATTCGAAGTGATCATGGAACCGAATTTGAAAATCAAGATTTTGAAAAATTTTGTGATGAAAAAGGGATAGGTCACAATTTTTCAGCACCTAGGACACCCCAACAAAATGGGTAGTAGAAAGAAAAAATAGAACCTTAGAAGAAATGCCCGTACCATGCTATGTGAAAGTAACCTTTCAAGATATTTTTGGGCGAAGCTATTAACACCGCATGTTACATCTTAAATCATGCTTTGATTAGATAAATTTTAAAGAAAACCCCCTATGAGCTTTGGAAAGGAAGAAAACTAATATTGCATATTTTTATATTTTTGGTTGCGATGTTTTGTATTAAATAATGGTAAAGAAAGACTTGAAAAATTTGATGTAAAATCAGATGAAGCAATTTTTCTTGGTTACTCCTCCACTAGTAAAGCTTTTAGGATTTTTAACAAAAGAACCTTAGTAGTTGAGGAGTCAATACATGTTGTCTTTGATGAATCTAATGATCTTTCTTCAAAAAAAAATGAAGGTGTTGATGATGCAGATCCTCTTATAGAAGGAATGAAGGAGATCACTCTGAAGGATTCAACAATTCAAGATGATGAGGAACATGAAGACAAACAGGATGAGGGAGGTGAAGAACATCAAGAACAACCTCAAGGTATAAATAACCTACCCAAAGAATGGAGGTATGTTCACAATCACCCTAAGGAGCTAATTATTGGTGATCCTATGCATGGGGTAAGAACTCGTTCTTCACTTAAAGATGCATTCAATCATTGTGCTTTTGTCTCTCATCTTGAACCTAAAACCATTGAAAAGCTGAAAATGATTATAATTGGATTAATGCAATGCAAGAGGAACTTAATCAATTTGAAAGAAATAATGTATGGACTTTAGTATCAAGACCTAAAAATTATTCAATAATTGGCACAAAATGGGTTTTTAGGAATAAATTAGATGAACATGAAAATGTAATAAGAAATAAAGCAAGATTGATTGCTAAAGGTTATAATCAAGAAGAAAGAATTATTTTGATGAGACCTTTGCACCTGTTGCTAGATTAGAGGCAATTAGACTTCTATTTGCATATGCTTGCTTTATGAAATTTAAATTATTTCAAATGGATGTCAAAAGTATATTTTTGAATGGATATATTGCTGAAGAAGTCTATGTAGAACAACTCCCAAGTTTTGAAAATCATATTTTTCCTAATCATGTTTTTAAATTAAATAAAGCTCTATATGGTTTGAAACAAGCACCCAGGGCTTGGTATGAAAGGCTAAGCAAATTTTTACTTAATAATGATTTTTCAAGAGGCAATGTAGACACAACCCTTTTCATTAAAAGAAATCAAGATGATATATTAGTTGTACAAATATATGTTGATGACATTATTTTTGGGTCTACTAATGAATCTCTTTGTCAAGATTTTGCAAAGCTCATGCAGGGGGAGTTCGAGATGAGCATGATGGGAGAACTTACATTCTTCCTCGGACTCCAAATCAAACAAACAAAGGAAGAATCTCCATCACTTAAAGCAAGTACACAAGAAATTACTCAAAAGATTTGGAATGGAGAACTCCAAAGCAATTGGCACACCCATGAGCCCTTCATGTAAGCTTGACAAAGATGAAGAAGGTAAAAGTGTAGACTTAAAATATTATAGAGGTATGATTGGCTCTCTACTATATTTAACTGCAAGTAGATCTGATATCATGTTTAGTGTTTTCTTTGTGCTCGATTTCAATCTAATCCTAAAGAATCTCACTTGAATGCTGTTAAAAGAATCCTTAGATATTTGAATGGTACTCAAACTCTAGGATTATGGTACTCTAAGGACTCATTAATTGATTTAATAGGATATTCAGATGCTGATTTTGCTGGATGTAGATTAGATAGAAAAAGCACTAGTGAACTTGCCAATTTCTTGGAGTTAACCTAATCTCCTGGTTTAGCAAGAAACAAAATTCGGTAGCACTGTCTACGGCCGAGGCCGAATACATTACAGCCGGAAGTTTGTGCTCAAATCTTGTGGATTAAGCAACAACTCAAAGATTTTGGTATCAAATTTAATGAAACTCCCAAAAGATGTGATAACACTAGTGCCATAAATCTTACTAAAAATCAATTCAGCATTCTACGTCTAAACATATTGAAATCAGACATCATTTTATAAGAGAACATATTCAAAATAAAGACATAATTCTTGACTATGTTTGTACTGAAAAATAATTAGCCGACATCTTTACAAAGACCCTAAGTGAAGATAGATTCTGTGAAATTAGGAGAGATCTAGAATCCTTGATCCATCTACTTAAATATCTCTCTGATTCCAAGGAATCATTGTCAAAAACTCTTTGAACTCAATTCTCATCATTTCTCTTGGGCTTAAAAGCTCAAAATTATCATTCTTATAATTGATCATTGAGCAAATATCCTTCTCCTAAAGTTTCGAATTTTTCAAAATTGTTCATCATTTTTTTGAAATTTTGTGAACCATGAGTCGACCCCTAGGGTCGACCCAATGGCAAACTTGCAGTTTTGGCCAAAATCCCACGGATTCTTCTCTTTTTGATTAAAATCCCATTCAATGAGCCGACCCATTCCACCATCTTCTTCCTCCCTCCAAAACCTAAGGTCCTCTTCTTCTTCCTCTCCAAATCCAAGGTCTACCCCTAAGATCTTCTCCCATCACCCCTTACACCTCAAATCGCCCCTTGGGAATCGAGCTCTTCCATTTTCCTCCCTTGATTGGAGCGGTTGGAGCGTGCCCTAGCTTCCACCCTTCTCCTCCAAATCAGAGTTTTACTCTTCCAAAAATCCCTATTCTTCCCTAAAATCCCTCTATCTCTTCACACTTTGAACCTCCTAAGACCCTTGCTTGCTCTAGTGGTGGAAATGGCTCCAAAAATGAAGCTCCCACAAAGAAAGAAGTCGGTCCGTGAGTTGGAAGAGAGCGTGCGCAGGAAGAGACAAGCTTCTCAGACCTCATCTGCTTCCATTCCTGTTTCGGCATCTGCTCCAGGTTCTTCTCGATCTCCATTAAGCCCCAGTAAAATTCTCTTATCTGTTAGAAAGGTAGAACCCGAAAAAAATGTAGACTTCAGATTTTTTGAAAAAGAGGGGTTCTCCATTGGTTCAAAAATCAAAGATCAAGGTTGGGATTTTACTGTTCACTTAAAGAAGTTACCTATGTGGATTTGGTTAGAGAATTTTATCTGAACTTGTGCTATGGCAATGGAACAGTAACATCCACTGTTAAGGGTATGATGTTTGTTTAGATCCTGTACTTTTGGGAGAGATTCTTCATTTGCCCTGTGAGGGATATTCAAATATGGAACTCCCAGTCAAGGAAGAAGGAATTAATGTGATTTTAGGAGGAACCTTCTCGGGAAGCCTAAACAAACTAGAAGCCAAGATCCTGTCCATTGAGATGAGGATACTACATCAATTGGTAACAAAACTTTTCTTCCCTAGAAGTGGTAGATATGACCTCCTTTCAGGCCGAGACATCTACATCATATTTCATGTGATTACCCAAACCCCCCTAAACCTCCCTGCATTAATGATAGAAGCTATGAGGGAAACCCTGAATAGATCCAAGGCACATCTGCCTTTCGGTATGGCCCTCACATTGGTATTCAGGAGGTTTGGAGTTAGTTTTGAGGGGGAGGCAGCAGCTAGGCTCTCTCACTCTGACACCATCAACCAACATACTTTGCACTGCATGGGATTTACTAGACTGATGGTGGTTGGATTAAGGGTGCAGAAGAGAGAGTTGAGGACAGAGCTGAGGAAGAAGTCCTTCATCACCTCTCCATGATATCAGGGCAGCATCTCCAGACATTCAGTTTGTTTCAGATCCCGAGGCTAGCCTTCAAAGTCTACTAGGAGGCACACTCCAGTCCAGCAGCCAGACAGCAGAGCACTTCCCCCAGAGATCAGATTGGCTGATGACCAGATAGAGATGATCTCTCAGCGTGTGGCCTCCTTACTTTCTCGACAGTGGGGCACTTCAGCTTTTACACAGGGATCCACATCACTTGATGCATCTGATCAGACTTTGATCCCTCACATCTCCACTATCTTCCAGATGATCTCAGATCAGTCAGTTCGCATTCAGCAGCTTGAGGGTTACATATTGAGACTGACTGGGAGGGTACTTGACTTGCAGGGGCAAGTGTTAGCTCTGGCACATCCACAGCCACAGGAGTGCACCACTGAGGTCTCAGACCTATCTATGGAGGCAGCCAGACTTAGAGGAGTATTGGAGAGTGGATTTGATTTCCTGAGGAGAGAGATCAGAAGCTCTAGTGAGCATGCATCCACCCAGTTCACTGCACTGCTACAGTCTGTTTCGAGAGCTCTGAACCTTCTGGACACCATCAGACTCTCTCTTGCAGTTCAGTCTATTGCTTCTCAGCCTTCAGGATCATCTCGCCCACCCACTCGTGCCGGCACCTCCACTCGTGGCAGAGGCAGACGGGGTAGAAGACGAGCCCTTGATCGTGATCCTTCATCTCCCCACCCCATCTTCGATTCATCTGACTCTGATCCATCCAGTCATGATCTCTACTAGATCCTTGTAGTTAGTCTTGTCTTTAGTCCTTTCTAGGATCTATCTTTTGAGCCATGTAATGATGTTGACTGATTGACTTCTGTATTTTGGTATATGTATTGGAACAACTATATGGTATCAGTACTTTTTGATTATATATATATCTACTCTTTGACTTTCAATAAATGACCTTCAAATTGAGTTACTTTCAATTATGTGCATGCTTAAAATACTATGAATTGCAATTTCATATCTATGGTATATCTTTTATGTTTGCTGTATTCAGGGGGAGTAAACAAAAGTAACATTAGTAAAATTAGTTTCATCAAAAGCAAGAAATAGAGAAAATATATTCAGAAAAGGGGAGTAAACAATGTTTTTGTTGATGCTATCAAAAAGGGGGAGAAATTAAAGAATCAAAAGCAAATTGATAAAAGAATCAAAAGCAAATTGAGCAAAATGTTAAGCAAATGAGCAAATTTCAAATTCTTAGGCAAATGCTCTAATACCAAAATTAAATAATCAAATGAGCAAATGAGATATTTTCAAATGAGCAAAGAGCAAATTTTCAAATTCTTAGGCAATTTCTGCTTTGCTCTGCTACAAAAATTCTGCTCTGCTACCAAAAATTCTACTCTGATACCAAAAATCACATAATCCAATAAGCAAATATTTTCAAATGAGCAAACTTTCAAATGAGCAAATTTTCAAATTATTAAGCAATAGGCAAATTGTTAGGCAAATGAGCAACACAAGCAAATGGGCACATGTATCACTTGCCAAAGAATCAATCTTCTTTTCAAGCAAATGCACTTATAAGTAATTTTCAAGTTGGTAGCAAATTTTCTATTTATCTTCAAACTACCTATAATACATTTCATTCCTTTGACATTCATGCTCAATGTTTCATATATATGCTTTTGCTCAAGTATTTTGTCATCATCAAAAAGGGAAGATTGTTGCTCCTTGGATTGATTTTGATGATTACAAAGCATTTGAAGGGGTACTAATGATTTTGCTTGAAAAAGACTTATTGCTTTTCAGAACAAAATCATAATTTTACCAAACCCTGATTTGAAAAGCATCAAGTGATAAAACAAAAGATTTGTGATCCATTGGTAAAATTTTATTATTTTTGGACTTGTATTTTGAAAGATATTCATGTTTGAAAAATATGAGTCGACCCCATGAGTCGACTCATGGCACATGAGCTGATTGGCACGCAGACTTTTTGGCCGGCACAGGCTTGGCACAACCTATGAGTCGACCCCATGGGTCGACCCCTAGGCATGAATCGACCCATGAGTCGACCTCTGCTGTTTTTAGGCCAAATTTACAGAACCTTGCTTTTCTGTTGGATTTCTGTTGTTTTTTCACAGAGGTCGACCCATGAGTCGACCCATGAGCATGAGTCGACCATGAGTCGACCCCTGTGACGGGAATGTTCCACAATGACTAGTTTTTAACCCATTTTAAGTGCTTTTAATGCTCATTTAATGTGGTCTAACGGCTCTATTTCCGCCCAGATTGTTCTCCACCATTCCTTAAATCTATAAAAGGGACAAAAAGGTGAGAATCATCAAGTAGAATCAAGAAGAGAGATTTTGAAAAGAGAATTTCAAGCTAACTTTTCAGCCCTAAGCAAGAGCTCACTCAAAGCATTCAAGAAGCCTTTAATCCAAGCTCACCAACTCCTCAAGTGCACATTCAAGTCTCCAACCACCTTGAGAAAATAAAAAAAAATCTTCTTCTCTTTGAGTAAAGTGTATTTAAATCCTCATTCGCTCATTAAAGGAGCTTCTTTTGTATTTTCTGAGCTATTGATTGTTATACTCTGTTTAAGTTATTATTTTTGTTTTGGAAGGGTTCCAAAACAAGGGAAGATTGATCCAAACCTTGAATCGGAGTGTATTGGGTTGGCTTGTATCCGAGAAACAAGTGGACTAGCTTGGGATAGCTAGAGTCGGAGTTTCCGACAAGTGTATTCAGGTTGAATACAAGTTAGTGGATTGAAATTTCAAGTAGGAGCTTGGAGAGTGGATGTAGGTGTAAGGTTGGCACCGAATCACTATAAATCCTTTGTTTGTGTTGTACCTAATTGCTCTTCTCTAGAACTTCTTTATTCTCTTACATTCTTGCTTTTAATCATTAGCCTTGAATCAACTATACTCTTCTTATATATTTAGCTATTGTTAAATATTTTCCATAAGACATAAGTTAAGTTTAAAATTTTTAGAAACCCAATTCACACCCCCCCCCTCTTGGGTTGCATAGTTGGGCAACATTCATTAACCAATTATTTCTCCAAACAACTTCTAGTAATTTAATTTTGCCCTAGAAACCTAATCAGTAGGCTTTGGCCTCCACTGTAAGGATCCGATTAGGTCCAACTATTAACATGACGATACTTGGTGCATCTAACCAACGAATAATTAAGCCCAACTTTTGTTGGCTCACCTAACCACCATTAGAGAGACACTTTCAAGTCATCATATGATGAGTGATAATTTCATTAGTCAACAAGCACCAGGCTTTTGGGTCTGCAATGATTATTGAGTTAATAGACTCATTATCAAACACCTTAATGGGAGGCTATGATCAGTTATCTCCATAACTTTATCATTTTAAGGACCTAATAATTTTAGAGGATTTAAAATTATTAGTGATTTAAGGATAGAAAGGACATGGATCAATTTGCTCCCACTGACTTTACCAAGTCAAGTCCTCCCACTGACTTCTCAAGTCATTAACAAAGACTAGGATCAAATTTGGTCCATGGGCACCTAGATCAGTCTCACTGAATGAAATCAGACTCACTGATTTCCTATGTGACATGGGTTAGCACGAATCAATGAGCAACCTAATCAAGACCTGATTAACCACATTGGCCAGATAGTATGATCGGTGGAAGGGTTTGCCAAAGCTTGCCTTAGACACCATCAGAAATGGCTAGGTAAGCGAGCTCCCAATTAAAAACCATCAATCAGGTTTACCTTAGACACCAACTAGTTTATCAATTTTGATTTGATCTGCCTAAAGATTCAGGCTCCGTCGCTGAGCCACGATCAGTATCCATTTGTTAGATATATGGACTTTGATCAACTACAACTATTGAAGTGATCTATAGAAATGACCTAATCCTAATTAACTTTTAATTAGGTTTGATCAATTTCTTAACTTAGTTCATATTTAATCTAACCCTAGGTCTAACCCAATTAATGACCTGTTTATCCTGTTTTTGTTTATATGACCTAGCCTACAGTGCCATAAGTAGATATTTAATACACTATCTAATCTAGTATATTTGCCTGTAGAATAGACTACGTTAATAGATTGTGATAACATATATACACTATTATTCAAATGTCTACAAAAAATAGTAACACCATTCATAATGATATTACAAACTTATTTCTTTATTAAAATTTTATAATTATTTTTGGTCGGAAGGCCTATAGAAATAACATTTAAAAAAAAAACTAGGATAGAAATGACAGTCATTAAGAACAATGGTATGGGACTCAAATACAAGTTTCAAGATTCCTAATGTTAGAACTAGAACTAGTCTTCCATCTCCAACGTTCAGGAATCTCTCACCTTGCTCGAATGTCCTACTGACCTGCAACTCCTGCAATAAATTACAAATATGGTAAGGGCTATCGGTATCCAATACCAATCAGTTATATCACAAATAGAGAAATTGCAAGGAGTTATCATATAAATACCTTGCCCAGCAATAGCTTGCCTCTTTCTCTGCCTGTTAGGATCTAGGGAGGCAATGTACTAAGGACAGTTCCTCTTCCAGTGCCCCCGCTTCTTGCAAAAGAAGCATTCAGTTTGACTCTTATCGGGCTTGATCTTTCTAGTTTGGTCCTGCACTGATGTCCCAGCCTAAACTTGCACCTTCTTCACTTTCTTCTTCTTATTCTTTTTTCCTTTATCAAAGGATCGAGAACTAGAAGACGAACCTCCCACTAAGTTCACCGACTCCTTGTGGAGTTGGTGATTCTTCTCAAAATTCTAAAGCAACCCCAGTAACTCGTGGTAGTTTACTTCAGGCTTTGTCATTCTATAATGAGTGAGGAATGGAAGATAAGACTTGGGCAGCAAGTTCAGTATTGCATCTTTCCCAAGCTGCTCATACAAGGGAAAGCCGAGCTTGCTTAAATGCTCCATCAGCTCGATCATGTACAATACATGATCAGTGACAGAGGCACCATCTTGCATTTTGGTATTGAAGATGGGACAACTATTTTTGTGCCTCTCCAATTCATCGAGTGTGCCAATGACATCCTCCAACACTTGAAGCATGTATTTTGACTGAGCCGTCTCTAATCTATGATTGAACTCATCGCTCATGGCAGCCAGCATGATGCAGTGCACCATGGTTCGGTCACTGAGCCACTTCTGGTAAGTATCTCTGACTATTTCACATGCATTGGCAGCCGGCTCCTCAGGTGCAGGATCCGTTATCATATATAGGATCCGTTCATGCTCTAAGATTATTTTCAACTTTCGATACCAGCTATCAAAGTTGGGTCCCACCACTTATCATTGTCCAATAATGATCGAAGCGATAGGGAAGTGGCCATATCTACACAAAAAAAATTATAACCTAATTAGTAATTGATTCATTAAACCTAAAGATTTGATTTTAATCAAAAGTTTCTCCACTATTTTATTCGAATTGGTAGCCTCTACCTCCAATTCGAAAAATTACCCTAATTCTTTAGTGGGTACTAGAATCCACTTAGACTGCACACAAGCCCAACTTTGGTTGGCCAATCCATGTACATCTAAGGGTAGGTTCATAACTAATTATTTTTTTAAATAATTTTTAGTAATTTTAATTTTTCCCATCCCTAATCAGTAGGCTTTGGCCTCCACTGAAAAGGTCTGGTTAGATCCAACTATTAACATGACCATACTTGGCCCATCTAGCCAATGAATGATTAGGCCCAACTTTGGTTGGCTAACCTAACCACCATTTAGAAAGATGCAGTCAAGAAATCATATTATGAATGATAATTCCATCAGTCGATAAGCACCAGGCCTTTGGGCCTTCAATGATTATCCAACTGATGGACCCATTATCATCCACTTAATGAGAGGCTATGATCTAGTTATCATCATAACTATTTTATTTTAAGGATATAATAATTTTAGAAGATTTAATTGATTTAGAAGAGGATGTCAGATGAACCAACTTATCATGATCCTCCCATTGGCTTCACCAAGTCAGCTTAAGAGAGACCATTAAAAGGGCTGGTCTAGGAGCACCCAAATCAGTCACACTGATTTACCTAGCTGACATGGGTCAGCTCGAATAGTCAAGTAATCCGATCAAAATATAATTTCACCAAGAGGCCAGGTAAGTTCGATCGGTGGGAGGGTTTGCCAAAGCTTGCCTTAGACACCATCAGAAATGGCTAAATAAGCGGGTTGCCAATTAAAAACCACAGGTCTGGTTTACCTTAGACACTAACTAGTTTAATTAGTTTTGATTAGATCTATCTAACAATTCATGCTAGACCACTTAGCCAAGAATCAAGTCCATTTGATTCTCGTTAAAGACATGGACTTGACGAACTACAACTATTGTAATTGATCTAGAGAATTCTTGACCTAATCTAAGACAATAATTGATTAGATTTAATCAATTCTCTAATTAAATCTATCTTTAATCTAACCTTAGGTCTAATCCAATTAATGGACCTAATTCTCACTAACCCATTAACCCAATGTATTATGGTTTGTGTCATAGGTTCTTCAATTCACAATCTTAGAACTTAATCAAACAACTTCTTAATTCTCAATTAAGTTTTAGGCTAAGGGTTGGGGTTCGACTTTTCGAAAATAATTTTTATATTTGTAAAATATTTTTACAACATGGTTCTACCAACCAAGTTATATGTTTGATTCATAATCAAAATGCAAGTAAAAAAAAGTATGAAACTATTTTAAATCTAATCTAAACAGGTTCATGTAATTGAAACAATTTCAACTTTAAACTGTGTAAATTTTTCAGATAAATATATGATGGTTCTTTGTGCGAGAATTATTAACAAAAAGATTTTATTTTATATTTAAATACTATTTAAATCTAATAAATCATAAATTTAATCTAGATCACATCTAACAAATTTATGATTAAAGATAGATCGACATGAACTAGGACAACCTTTGCATTGTAAAGGATAAACCTTACAGCAAGGCAACCTACAGTTCGTGATTGATCTAAAAATTTTAATTTTAAATTTAATAATCAGATTATAAATTAGATCTAATCTAAGAAATAATCTAAGTATGTATAAATAATCATGTAATAAACAACTTAGGTTCTGATACCAATTGAAGGAACCAGATCTAGGGTTTCAGGGTTAGATCTTGAAATTTTTTCAAGATCAGGCAGCGGAAGACTAAAATAAATCAAAATTTATCTTATAAAATTAGAAAATTCTTAGATCTAAAATTTTATTACATGAAGAGTAAGAACTATATGTTGATCACATCAACATGTTTCTATACTACATCTAATGTATGTAAAATATAATAGATCAGATCTATTACCTTGCAAGTTAGACGTTCTAACTTTGCTGATCCGGGCTTGAGGATGATGTTGCAAGCCGCACATACGTCCAACCTCTAGAAGTCATCCACACGAGCCCACGAATCATGATTAGAAGTTCTGGTTCAGGAAATCAGCACAGTATGCTAGTACTGTGTTGATCCTTCTTCGATGGTCGATTAGATACCTCCTTCTTCTTGATTTGGACTCTTTCAAAGATGAGAAGTAGGAGAAAGAGTTTTATATGTGAGACACTCTAAAAAAACTCATAGATGGAGGGAGGAAAGAGGTGAACATAGCAACCCTAGAAGAAGACCCTCTTCTTCTTCTCTTTGCTCTAATCTAGACATATAGTTTTGTCTCTATTATATCTCCATGCTCCAATACTCTTTCTCTCTGATTTTTACACAACCCAAAGGTATCTTAATGCTCTATAATCCATAAAAATCTCAAGAAGAAATTTATTTTAAATAATGAGATATGAAGAATCCTTGTCTAGGTCAAATACCTAGTCAAGAAAAATCCAAATAGGGCAAGACAAGTGGCACCCAACTCATGGGTGCCCCCTCCTTCTTTTTCTACCATGGACTAACAGAAAAGAGTGCACAATATATGCCATAAAAGCCATAAAAATTTCAAAAAAAATCTGAGTAAAATCAGTGCCATAAGGAAAGAGTTTTGCTTTCCTAAAATTCAATCTCATAGAATTTGAAATTCAAACTAATTCCTACTTTGACTTGGTCCACAACCACATTCCATGTAAGAGAGAAAGAGTGGAAAGCTTTGGGCATACATGAAGGCTTGGGAGAGAAAGTTTTGTCACATAAAATAAGAGAGAGTGGGCGTGGGGGGCTAAGGTGGCGCAAGGTGGAATCCTAGTCTTACTAGGATTCAATTTATGACTTGTTCAAATTTGATTTCTCAAATCAAATCAAACTAAAATCAAATCAATCCAATTAAAATAGATCTTAATATAATTAAGAATCTAATTTAATTAGATTAAATTAGATTTAAATCTGATTTAATTTTTTAATCGAATTAAAAATTAGGTTGACCCAAGTCCTAATTGAACTAGGACTAATTTTTTCTTGCACTTGACTTATCCAATAAACCAATTGAACTTCATCCAATCAAGCCCAAACTAAATTTAATTAAATCATATTCAATTAGACTTAATCTCAGCCCATTGGCTTAATCAAATTAAGCCAATTTGCAATCAAATTGTTAATCAATCCTCCTATAATACTTGCACTAGGTTAAATGTCAATCGTATTGATCATTTAATCCTAAAATAATTCTTAATCATTGATCAACCATCCGATCAGATCGTAAACTCTAATGTATGTGATCTCATAGGTCGAACCTAAGTTGATAGTACAGAAATAAATTCTTATACCAATTGAAGTGACCATCTAGCAATGGTATCCGACGGTCGAATAGGTCGAATGTGTAGAACAACATCCTTAGAACCCATGCGGATATAGTTTTCACATAATTCATCCCCTTGACCAAAATGCTCATAGGATACCTCAGAGTTCAACTGTCAACTCTGATCAGGTTGTCCATATTGTATTTCAAAATATCAAATCTATTTGATGGAATACCCTGGCCAAGATTTTGCTAAATTTAAATACAGCGACTCATTCTTCTCCAACTCTTGGAGTGGTCAATCCCATCTTGATCACACTCTGACTTCATAAGTACTTGACTGTGCCCAGAAGCCTTTCATCATTGAATTAGAAATTCAGTTAGTCCAGTATCAAAGCACAGTGAGTTACTTGTAAGTCACTGAGGCGATCTCAGGTCTAAGGAACACTTATACCTATATCCCATCAGAGATATTCTCGACAGCAGAATACTCTAGAGTTGATCATATTCAATGATGATGTACCCTTACATCTCACCTATATGCCATACTAGTGTCTCCACACTCTTGGTTAAGAGGACAACCAATCCATATGGCCTACAGCGACCTATGCTTGATAGAAGCTGTCGTCCTTATTAACAGCTCATCATTTGATCGTGAACAGTTTTAAGGACTAATCGATAAATCTTCTCTTTATCAAACCTAAATAGTCCTAAGGACTTCATCACAATAATGGAGTTCATTAGAAGATGAAAACTTATGATGAAAATACCAAAAATATATTTTATTTATTAACAAATCAATTACACTACAAGGTTGCTCAACCATCAACAGGTTGATGATTGACTTTTGGAACATATTTTCTAACACATTATACACCGTACTATGGTTTGATCATCTAGCTACTTTTGATAAGTGTCTCTTACCATACCACATGCGCTTGACGTTAGTTCTACAAGTGTAGGATCCATAAGGACATACAAGATCTTTTTGTGCTCCAAAATAGTTTTTAGCTTTCGATACTAGTTATCAAAATTTGATCCTATAAGCTTGTCACTGTCTAACAATGAGCGGAGCAACAAAGTGCTAGTAATTATTGAAAACAAATAAAGGCTCTTTTAGTATATGAATTATTTAATCCTAAAAATTTAAACTTTAGCCTAAAGGTTCTTCTACTATTTTATATGAATTGATAGTCTCTACCTCCAATTCAAAGAATTATCTTAATTCTTTAGTAGGTATTAGAATCTACACAGACTGCATACGGGCTTGAAGAAAGCTCTAGCTAATCCATATACATCTATGGGTGGTTCTTAATCAATTATTTTTCTAAATAATTTTTAGTAATATATTTTGCCCTGGATGCCTCTTCAGTAAGCGTAAGGTACCTCCACTGAAAGTCTTGGTTAGGTCCAACCATTAATATGAATATACTCAATAGATGTAACTAATGAATGATCAGGGTTGAGGAAAGCTCTGGCTAACCTAACTATTCATCAGATAGTCATAATAGAGTCATCATATAATGGATGATAATTCCAATATTAGACGTAAGGTGCCTTCAATATTTACCTAGATTATTGGATCCATTACTATCCATCTTAATGGAAGGCTATGAACTTGTTATCTCCATAACATAGTTATTTTAAAGACCTAATAATTTAGAGAATTTAGTTATATATTTTAGAAACAAGAGAAAAAATTAACTAGTTAATCAAAAATCCTCCTATTGACTTCACCAAGTCATCATAACGGACTAGAGACAAACTAGTCTAGAGACACCTAAATCAGTCAAACTGGTTTACTTAGGTAGCATGGGTGAACCCGAATCACTAAGTGACCTAATCAAAATCTTCAGTTCTTTCCTTAGACACCAACATAACTGGCTAGAAAAGAGAACAGTCTCAATTTAAAATTTCTTTGAACTACTTGCCTTAGATATCAATTGGTTTATCAGTTTTGATTTGATCAGCCTTAGGACTCGGGTTCGACCACTAAGTTAACAATCAAGTCCACTTGGTCTAATCAAAGACATGGACTTGACTAACTATAACTATTGAGTTTGATCTAGAAAAATTTGACCTAATCTAATTCAACTCTTGATTAGATTTAATCAATTTCTCAATTTAGTCCACTATCCATTTGCTTTTAACCCTAGGTCTAATCTAGTCAAATAGACTAGATTCAAGTTAACCCATTCCCAAACCCCATGTTTTATGCAATGATCTTAGATCTTAATATTCTCAATTTTACATCACTTAATTTCAAATCTTAATTCTGAATTAAGTGCATTATGAACATGGGTTTGGTTTAGATATTGAAATAATTTCAAATGTAAACTCCTTTACATTAAATTTCATGCAAAAATATTTTGTCCATTAAATTGAGTCAACTCACCCTGAATTGAGTCGAGTCATCACAGTGAGTCGACTCGACTCTTAATTTTGAATTAAGTGTATTATAAACATGGATTTGGTTTAGATATTGAAATAATTTCAAATGTAAACTCATTTACATTAAATTTTATGTAAAAATATTTTATCTATTAAATTGAGTCGACTCACCTTGGACTGAGTCGACTCATCACAGTGAGTCAACTCGACTCATTGGTGATGAACAGAAATCAATTGAATCAGCCTGCACAACTGAGTCGGCTTATAGAAAAATGAGTCGACTCATCAGGGTCTCGAGTCGACTTAAACCAAAATTGAGTTGACTCAATAGGTAAGCCAGCAACAGCAATAAAATCAATCATAAATCTATTTTAGATATAATCTAAATTATTTATGATTTTAAATTTTATTATGATTCAAATAATTTTAAATTTTTTTTGCTGTTCTTCTTCATGAGATGTGATCACAGCGATACCCCTACAAGCCATAAGAGATCTATCGATTAGGTAAGAGAGGGACTTTAATCCGTGCTTTTTCTTATGACCAGACGGCCATGGTGATAAACTCATTTCGAGTACTGAGCTAGTAAGATATCTAATCTAATATATTACATATGTAACAGATAAAATTTCAGATCTAAGTATGTATGTTCATGTCAAAAGCAACTATGCTCTGATACTACTGAAGGAAAGGATAGGCAGTTTCGTGCATTAGATTTCAAAACCTTTTCAAAATTTAAAGCAATAGAAGACTCTAGATTAATCATATTAACCTAATATGCATAGGATCAGATCTAAAATCTACCTACACATGGATCGATGACATAAATATATATAAATAATCTGAAATCTAAAACTATATATCACATCTGAGTAGTAGATCGCATCTATAAGGAAAATGAGATCAGATCTCATCACCTGAGCGTGGGTCGATTTTCACTACAGCTGACTTCTATGGATTTGAGGGTTCTTCTTGTCGTGTAGCAGTTGCATAGATGTCTGACCTCTACAGATATCCACACGAAGTCCCTTATCCAATTGGAGGTTTAACAATCGATGGTCTCCTCAGGATGCTAACTTCCTTACAGAGATCTGCTCCTGATGGCTGATTGTGCTCCTTCTTCGGATCTCTTAGACTCTTATTGGAGGAGAAGAAGGATGTTTAGGAGGAAGATGTGGTGGAAGAAGGTGAAGATGAGACACTCTCTTCTCACTTTTCTCTCTTCTTGAAACCCTAGATCAGAATCCTAGGGAACCCATGCTAGAAGATCTCATGCCCTCCCTCTTTTTCTTTGTTTTCATAGTGAAAACCTTTTTTCGATCACTCACCCATGCCTAAAAGGAGGCCTTTTAATTGTTGGCATCCAACCAATTGGATAGGGTTTGTTTGATCCAAACTTGAATTCAAAATTCATGTTGAATTTAAATCAAAATTCGAACTTGAATTCAAATCATATTTGAATTTGATTTCAAACCAATCCTTATCCCAATCACCTGTGCATGGAAGAGGGATGAGTAAACTCTTTTTGGAATGAGAAAACTTCATGCAAATCTAATTTAGCATGAAAGATGTTGGCATGGAGAAGGGAGTTGGTGCAAGATTTAAAATTCAAACCCATTTGAATTTCTATTCAATCCAATCTGGTCCTCATCCAAATCAGATTTGGTTAGACCCAATTAGATGAATGAACCTAATCTAATTAGGTACTTAATCAACTTAACTAAATCTTAATCCAATCAAAAATTAATCAAGCTCAAGTTCTAATCAAATCAGAAATTAATCTTCCTTAGTGATTAGGTCATCTTATAACCTAATCGAATCAAACCTAATCTAATCCAATTCAATTAATTTGATTCAAATCTCAATGCTCAATCAAATTAAGTCAATCAGTAATCTAATTGCTAATCAATCTTTTATTAATTTACTAACTCTTAACAAATTATTTTCGATAACTATTGCATAAGGTTAATCATCAATCATATTGATGATTATACCCTTAAATGATTCATAACGTTGATCAGCCATTTGATCAGACAGGAACTTCTATTATATGTGATCCCATAGGTTCGAATACTAAGTTGGTAGTACAGAAATTAATTTTTATACTAATTAAAGTGACCATCTAGCAATGATACCTGATGTCTGGATAGGTTGAATGATTGCAAAGCAACATCCAAGAACTCTGGCATATGGTTACTGTATAATTTATTTCTTTGATCCTTCATGCTTAGGATGACTTCAGAGTTAAACTGTCAACTCTTAATCAGTGCATCCGTATTGTGTCTCAATCTTATAAATCCTGTGACTCCTTACAAGGATTATCCTAGCTAAGGTTTTACTTCATTGAAACATAGTGAAGCATTATCTCCAAAATCTGGAGTAATCAATCCCATCTTGACTTATACACAACTTTGCAAGTACTTGACCGCATCGAGAAACATCTATCACTGTATTAGAAATATAGATAGTCTGGGACCAAAGTATAGTGAGTTACTTGTAAGTTACTATGGTGATCTCAGGTCAGAAGAACACTTATACCCATATCCTTCGTAAGCTACTCTCGACAACAGAGTGCTCCACAGTTGGATCAAATTTAGTGCAAATATATTCTTACATTTCACTTGTATGTCATACAGTATCTTTATACTCCTTGATTACGAGAACAACCAATCACATGGCACACAATGATCTATACTTGATAAACGTTATTATCCTTGTTAATAATATATCATTTGATCACGAACAAGTTTAAGAACTATTTAATAAATTATCCTTTATCGATTGAAAAAAGTTCTAAAGACTTCATCATAATATAAAAGTTCTTAAAAAGAAGATGCACAGATTATAATGAACTACCAAATAACTTTTATTAATTTATAATTTATATACAATTTATATATAATGAGCACAATCATCTACAAATAAATAATTAGCTTTAAAACACAATTACCAACATAAAGTTCAAATTGGAGGGTGTATACTTAAATTAAGCCACTAGAGCTACATAATTCTATTTCGTTATTTCTTATTTATTAAGAATTTGATGCTCTCTAATCTATTTTGCAGGTAATTAGGAGTTTGGGCTCGTGCAACTCAAATTGAGTTCAAATTATCTCAGATTTAAGTGAACAGGCAACCAGCTTAAGGGCTAATCAAATTCAAATGTGAATACAGCTAACAAGATCAGAGTCAAGAAGCAACCTTTCCAATCAAGGGCTTAAAAGCAAACAACTTATGATTCAAAGGCTAAGATTCAATACATCACTTCAAACCTTAGAAGAAGAGTGCCACCCCAACATGATGTGTCGCCCCAACCAAAACTTCACACAAAAAAACATCCTCATGCATCCAACCCTCTCTCTCTTGCATTCTTTCTTTCTTACACATGCCTCCTAAAGCATGCACTCGTTTCTTCTATTATTACATGCCAATCTCTACAAAACCTCATGCCACAAGAATCTCCCCAGACCTCAAACTCTCTTGAAACCCTAGCCTCCACTCTATAAATACACCTCAAAGCTCCCATAGCCTCTACATGCCCCTTTTGAGGGATCATCTCCCATAAGCCCTAAGCCCCCACAATCTAGCCACCTCCTATTCCTTCTCCATATCCCAAAAAGACTAGGGGAGGTCCTAACCTTAGCATTCCTTCCACCAAATCTAAGAGAGATCCTAATTCTAGTGCCACTATCTTTCTTCTCCATTATCTCCATACTTCCATCTACCTTTCTTTCTTGGTGTTCCTAGACCAAGCTTTCCAGTCATTCTATCACTGTCTGCACAAAGAAAGATAAAGGATTCAAGGAAGCATACCTACCATCGAGCACAGCTAGAAGATTCAACTTGGAGTTAATTATTTTGTATCACACTTTTATCTTTTCTTTTATGCATGCTTTATTAGATTAATAAAAAAATTTATTGTAATTCTTTTTTCTCTTTATTAGTTTTTTTAATTTTTTTTATTTTTAAAATAATCAGATTAAATCTCTACAGATATGATTCTGACTCACCCTATCCATATAGTAGTGAGTAGGGTTAATTTCGGTGCACTATGATATGCATCAAGAAGATCCTAGTTTAGGTTTTTTTTTAATTTTAATTTATATTTTTAACTCCAAGCCCTGTTAATGGCTTAGTAGTTAGGAGTATATTGTAGTATAGAGTTTAAATTTAGCAATAAAATTTTATTTTACTATTTATTTAATTATTGCTTATGCAAGTTAAATTCTATAAGTTTAATTTTAGTGCATAGGATAGTTTACTTTATCTTATAATTTCTTATTTAATTTTTACATATCCTTAATTTTCTATAACTTTAAATTATAGCCAATAGTTAAGGTTTCTTTCATATTTTTAATCAATTTTATAGCTTCTAAACAAGTCATGTCTAGCTAAGCAACTCAATAAGGATTTGCAATGAAGCTAGACCATGGTTAGAAATCGATTTCTTTTAGATTTTTTTTATGCTTTTGATGTTTAGAGTCATTCTCCTTTCCTTCCTTCTTCCCAAAAGACTTGATAAATTATAGTTGGGTCAAAACTCCTTCATAATTCATGCTTGATTCGGTGCAAGAAGTGGTAACAGGTAGAAGGTTCATGATTTCTACAAATCCTCTTCTGCTCTCTTTTGTGAAAAAGCTTGATGGATTATAGTTAGTTAGAGCTCCTTCATAGCCCATACTTGGGTAACACAAGAGAAGAAGTAAAGGAAGATCAAAGTCCTCAACCCTTTCTTACTGTAAAATCTTGATAGGTCATAGTTGGTTAAAGTTCTTTCATGGCCTATGCTTGGATCAACACAAGAAAGGAGAATCTCTTATTTAAGGTAAAGCGAAATGCTTAATGGATTATAGTTCAATTAAGTCTCTTCATGGTCCATGTTTGTTCATGCTTTGCACTTTGATAAGAAGACCTAAAGGATATTCTATGAGAAATCATGAGAATGGCTATCTAAATCATTGGTCTAGTGGATTCAAAAATCCTAGATCCTTTAGTTGATATATTTCTATAATTATTTCTTTTACTATTTTATTAGTAGTTAACAATCAATCTCCATATCTTCTTCAAGCCCACCTGAGCAAGTGTTTAAACACACTTCATACACCCAATTCTTCATGGGATCAATCTGTACTTGCTGAAAGTGTTACATTGCATATCGTGTGCTTGCAATTATAATTTAAGACACATAAAGCTTTTCATCCCCCAACTTGAACTTTGCTCATCCTCGAGTAAAAAAAGAATTTAGGGCTAAGTACCATTTAGCATAGAGTTTCAGTTTCACTAGGCAATTTTTAAAAGGGCCATTGATGTTCAGTAGAGCATGAGTGAGGTATGTCATTGGGGTATTAGTACTAACTAATGTGTAAGTTAAGCCAAGAATACAACTTTTCTAATTTTTTTCTAAATTACCCCTCGCCATTATCTCTAAATCATCTAACTTTCATATAGGCAAGTGTAGTGTTAGTTCCATCATTTATTTATTATTTTTTTTATGTTTCTTTAATGTTATACTGTTATTGAGTATCTTAATCTCTTAAGCTTTCTATCTAATTCATATAGCAAGCTTTCAGCCAATGACTCCCGAATCAGATGGCTTTAAGACACTAGATATAAAAAATTTTTCGAACTTACTAGCTCGAATCAAACAAGCTAAGAGTTAAGACTAGCTTTACAATGAGCTTCTTTGCCCTCTACATCTTTTGACATGAAACTCAATGCTTGCTTAGACAGAGAGGTCTGGTTACTTAGTATGAAGTTCTAAAGAACTATTTTATTTTAAAAGTAGTTTTTATTTTATGAAGAAACAATATATATCCTATGCTAGCCCATAAAAGGTAAATTCTTCTATGATGCTGGTAGGAGGAATTAAAAGTGCTTACAAAAAAAAATGTTCATATTCTAAACTTAACTTTTTATGGAATTTTTTTAATACTTGATCTCTTAGTATCTCACAAACTCTCTAATCTATGTATCATTTTTTTTTGAAAAAAATGCTTGGTTCAGCTTGATTCTTGAGCATAATCGAATGCCTAAATGCTAAATACTAACTTATTCAAAAAATTTTATTTTTTTATTATTCTCTTCCTAACGTAATCGACATTATCCTCAATGGAAAAAAAAATAAAGTGTGCAAAAAGAGACAGGAGAGAATACACTGGACTCAATGTGTTCTTAGTCCAGCATGGGTCTTGAAGCTTTGGTTCTCCCTCCAGCCTAGCTGCCTGTCCTAAAAAGAAAGTAAGCAAAACTAAAAAGGTAAAGTAAGTGTAAAATCTGGATTGCCTCTCAAAAGTGCTAAGTTTAAAGTCTTTAACCAGACTTCATAACTCTTTCAAGGTGGTTCATATGGGATCATGGCTCCCCTAGGTGAATTCTATGCTGAACAATTGAGGGGCTGATCCCCTTTATATCAGCCATGGTCCAACCTAATGCTTTCTGTTTTTCTTTAAGGACCTCTAGCATCTTCTCTTATTTTAGATTTAGGTTTGATATGACTGGCAGGATTTTTGTAGGACCTAAATATGCATACTTAAGGTGCACGAAGAGGGATTTTAATTCTAATTTAGGTGCCTCCTCTATTGATAGTTTAGATAAGATTCCAACCATTTTCATGAGTGGTTCAGTAGGAGCCTCCTGTCTCTAGCTAATCTGATGGTTAACAAGTATTTTATCGATGTTTTTAGGTTTATGATTTAGCCAATGACTTGATTTGAGGTCGACATCCTCATCGCTAATGGATTCATAAATATTATCTTGGATCACATTTGCATTAACACACTGGATGGATTTCTATTCAAGATTGAATATATTTAACTCAATGATCATATTTCCAAAGGATAATCTCATAAGTCTATTTCGGTAGTTGTTTTCAGTATTAGTAGTAGCCAAAAATAGTCTTTCTAAAATAACCAAGATATGACCCTTTGGATTTGAAATAGAAATTAAATTGGTTCTAATCAGTCAACCCGATATCCTCCTCCATGAAGGAAGTAGAGAAGTCACTTTATTTTCTTTTCTTTCTTGTTGTTTTTTTTTATTTTTTTAATTTTTTTTATTTTTGATTTAATTTAAAGAAGAAGGAGAAGAGGAAGGAGAGATAGATAAAAATTATTTTTTTTAATTTTTGATTAATAAACACATTATACAAATAAATCTAACTAGGGTTAGCCTAAATCTAGATGGCTCCTAACTGCTAAGGTTGCCTTTGAGCACTCCAAGTTAAAACTAACTAACCAACTAGTCAAGTAAGTGTAAGATTGATGGGAGGCTCCTCATACTTCTGCAATAGATCTAATTAAAGA
Organism: Elaeis guineensis; assembly: GCF_000442705.2. Lineage (NCBI taxonomy): Eukaryota > Viridiplantae > Streptophyta > Magnoliopsida > Arecales > Arecaceae > Elaeis > Elaeis guineensis. Next base: position 42,012,737 of record NC_026000.2, on the reverse strand, counting down.
ACAACCATTCTTCGAGACTTAATCCCTGAACCACTTGCCTTAGACACCAGCTAATTGATTAATTAGAATTCAATCCAACACTTGGGCTCCCTTGTCCTAATGAGCTCGGATGTCCCTAAGTTAGCATCTAATTGATTTTATTTAAAGGTTTAGGTTAATGCAAATGAGAAAACTTATTTGTGGGCTAAGAAAGGATGATGAAATTCCCACTTTATCTTATTTAGGTTCATATCCTTAAAGTAGTTCAAGTATGCTTATGCATAACTAATAAGAACAAACAAGTTTTAATTAAAACTAATAGCAAAAAAGATCTAAGTAATATGCAAAAGAAAAAGAATAGGTTAGACTATGTACCTAGCTACCAACACTCACCACTTAATGTAAAGTAAGATAAAAAAAATACAGAAAAGAAAGACTAAAACTAAGACTAAAAGTATAAAAACAAAAAATTTAGAACACAAAAAAACACATCAAATTTCCTAGCAACAATGCCAAAAACTTGATATGTCTTAAATTGGAACCGCAAGCACACAGTAAATATAGTACTTTTGATGAGTACAAATCGATCCCATAAGAAATTGGATACATGAAGTATGTTTAAACTCTTGCTTGGATGGACTTGATGAAGATATGGAGATTGATTGTTAACTAGTAAAAAAATAGTGAAAGAAATAATTATAGAAATATATCAACTAAAGGATCTAGGACTTTCGAATCCACTAGACCAATGATTTAGATAGCTATTCTCATGGTTTCTCATAGAATATCCTATAGGTCTTCTTATCAAAGGATAAAATATGAACAAGTATGGACCATGAAGAGACTTAACTAAACTATGATTCATCAAGCATTTCACTTTATCCTAGATAAGAGACTCTCCTTTCTTGTGTTGATCCAAGTATAAGCCATGAAGGAACTTTCACCCAATTATGATCTATCAAGGTTTTACAGTAAGAAAGGGTTGAGGACTTTGATCTTCTTTTACTTTTTCTCTATTGTTATTTAAGTATGGGCTATGAAGGAGCTCTAACCCAACTATAACCCATGAAGCTTTTTCACAAACATGTAGAAATCGTGAACACTCTACCTGTTACCACTTCTTGCACCAAATCAAACATGAATTATGAAGGAGTTTCAACCCAACTATAATTTATCAAGTCTCTTGGTAAGAAGGAAGAAAAGGAGAAGGACTCTAAACATCAAAAGTACAAAAAGAAATCTTAAGAAAATCAACTTCTAACCATGGTCTAGCTCATCGTAAACCCTAGAGGAGTTGCTTAGCCAGACATGACTCATTTAGAAGCTATAAAATTGATTAAAAATATGAAAGAAATCTTAACTATTTGTAAAATTTAAAGTTGCAAAAAATTAAAGATATGCAGAAATTAAATAAGAAATTGTAAGGTAAAGTAAACTATCCTATGTGCTGAAATTAAACTTGCAGAATTTAACTTGCATAAGTGACAATTAAATGAATAGTAAAATAAAAATTTATTGCTGAATTTAAGCTCTATACTACAATATACTCCTAACTCCTAAGCTATTAATAGAGCTTGGAGTTAAAAGCAGAAATTAAAATAAAAGGATGAAAAAAACCTAAACTAGGATCTCCTCCCACAACTTCCTCGACGAAACTTTCTCTCCTTCTAATTCTCGCACCTCCCCTTGGCTGACTCTCCTTCTTGTGTGTTGGAAGGATGGAAAAAAGTGAGAATAAGGTGGCTAAAGAACCTAGGAGGTAGGATGAAGGCCTCTACAAGAGCTATAGCATGGAGAGAGAGATTCTCTTGGTAGAGACATTGGATTTTATTTATAAGTGTTAGGAAGGAGGAGATTTTTATATTTTTTAGATGTGGGACTAAAAATATAAATAAGAATTAGAAGATGGATGGATGAGATTGAAGAACAAGGAAGAATAAGGCAAGAGGAAAGATGCTTTTCCAACCCAAACTCTCTCTAAAAAAATTTCCAAACAATAATTTTTTTCATGTAATAGCACTCACGCATGTCTCCATGTAGAAGCCTTACAGCGCTCACTCCTGGCTTCATGGCGTGCACCCGTGCCGCGCACTTCCTCCCACACCTCATTTTATTCTGCATCCCTATACAAGCCTTTTTTTCATGGGTCCCCACATGCAATACGACTCAGCCATCCGCATACAGCCCACGCCTTACCACTTCTTCTTACTTTTACATTAGTGCCAGTACCCACACCACTTGCTCACACCAAAGTACTAGCTCACTCCATGCTTTATAGCTAATGTGGGCTCCCTTATTAATTGCTAATACCAAAATCCACATCTACTTCTTCCAAAAATTCTCTCTTTGTATTAATACTGTGCATGTCCTTGCTTCATTTTTACACTTGGCTTCTTGCCACATTCTGTATATCCTATGGATCTGTATTCTACACTGCGCTCTGTACTGTGCGGTTAGTGACCTGCCATAGTTCAGACCTTTGATTTGAGCTTGGACTAGGTGATTTACTGATTAATTTTATAAATATTTCTCTACATATATTAAAACTTAAAAAGATAAAAGAAGCATCAAATTCTAATAATATAAATTAAATAACATAAAATTTAATATTTCTAATATCCTATTTCATGTATTGATCAGAAACCTTGGGTTAAGGCTTGTAAAAGTTTGATTGGTTGACCTGATAAAATAAATTGGGTTATTTGTGAACCTAGTAAAACAAATGGCTGTATTCTTATGAATATAGAGGAATTCCCAAATAGGAGCTTAAGGAATAGACATAGGTACTAGGAGTGCACCAAACCACTATAAAAATTGTTTATAGTTGTGTGTATAATTAATTCTCTCCTTAAGTATTTTATTTAATTTACTGTTCACTGCACATCACCTAATTAATTTTGTAAGACAACATATACTTGCCTAAAATTTTTGAAAACCCAATTCACCCCAACTCTTGGGTTATCTAGCTAGGAAACAAGTGGTATTAGAGTTTGATTCTCCACTAGAAGTTGTGTAGGGTTTTAGGTGGGCATGCACAGTGGAAACATAATGGATTTAAAATTTTAATAAAAAAATTTTAAATATTAAACCCTTAAACCAGCATCTCCTTGATGATTAATAATCATATATAACATAAATTCAAGATTAAATTTAAGTTATAGAAAAATACCTGCAGCGCTTAATCCAAATTTTGGCAGAACCTCCACCAGGTGCCCAAGTGTTCGTCCTCCAACAGTTGAAAGAAATACACCTACAAGCTAATCGAAATTTATATTTTGATAATTTTTCTTGTAATCTTTTAGACTTATATATTGACTCTTTAAATAATAAAAGGTATTTTTTATCATATGCTGCATCTTACTTTAGTAATGATTATGATGAACTCCATAAATCAGAAAAATGGTTTAGGGTTATGATGAGATCATACCTATAAGACCTAAAATCTTAAAAACTTGATTTAAAATATTCCTATCATAGGAGCATTGAGTAGGGGATCAATGTTTCGGATAGATTAGCACTTTCTATGTATGCTCGATGGAGAGGGTGGCAGATCTCATATGCCACTTGTGTGAGACACTAATACAAGGAAGTGGGTGCTCATTAAAGAATGAGTTCACTGAATTGATCCAACTTAAGAAACATCTTATGAAATTTACTACCTGTCAAGAGATGTTTTCTTATAGTGGAAGTTGTGCATGTAATCCTTTGACCTGAGACTACCATAGAACCTTGTATACATGAATCTATATTTTTTTGGTTCATACTCATTCATGACTTAGTCATATACGGGGTGTTCTAGATATGGTAGAATGTGTATGGAGCTTGTGAGTAGGTCAACATGAAATCGATCACTCTTGGTAAGGGAAAATTGCATCCTACTTGTTCTGATCGATTGATGATTCAAGAATCCTTTGATCAAAGTAAAATAAAAATTAAAAAGAGTTTCTAATATTTTATTAATAGAATCATCATATAAGATTAAGAGAAACATGAGTATGATATTGGATTTGACATCATTCAATATCCAGAGTCATATTCGGGTGCAGGGAGATCGCAGGATCAAATTGTACGGTAACTTTTTACTGAAAGATATTTTTGGTATTTCCATCAAAAATTTTAAGTTTGATCATTACTGGATATCAATCTTATCTTATAGGTTTGATCGAATTAAAGAGTTTAATTTAATCATCAATTAGAAAGAGTTCTAATTGCTGAAATCGGGTTAGCTTGATTGGATCTAGATCGGTTAGATTAAATTCTAATCAAATCAAATTGACTTGAACTCAGACCTATTGCTGGCTAGATATGGAACCAATGGGTCACACACAAAGGATATTGATCAGAGGTCTAATTGGATTAGATCATGCTTGGAAAATTAACATGCTAGCACATGTTGCAAAAAAAAACTAGCTCCTTATTTCGAATCGGGTTTAAAATTGATTCCAGATTGGGCTAATTAAAGCCAAATTAATTCAAATCAATTTTGAATTTGAGTTGGTTCATCCCTTTTCTACATGTATAAAAAATTTGGACCTAGGAAACCAAGTTTCCATGAGTCAAGAATTTTTCTTGTGCATGGGTGCAGTTTTTATGTGCAGAAACAGTTTTCGCATCCCATGAGATGGGACGCCTCATCCTTGAGCTTATCCTATGTTCCATGATGAAATAAATTTTTGGATGATTCCTAACTTTATTTTGAGTATGAGGAATTCTTTTTAAGTTAAAATTCCTTCTGGTTTAATCATGAAAATTCGTTGAAGTGGGAAATCCTGTCAGCCTGATCCATGCACCTGACCAAGAGTCCAACTTGTGAAGGACTCTAACCCATTTGTCATGCCATTTCTTAATCTAAGTTTTTTTCATGATATTCTCATGTTAGCACCTTGATTTTTGGCCATTGTATGGATAAAATTACATTGATGGGTGGTAGAGAAAAATTATTCCATGGGAAGTTGCGTGACTCATTGGAGAATCATCGAGAAAAATATTTCGAAGAGTCCTTCTGCATGAAGCGTCTCTTGGATTTTTTTCTGATGATTGTCATGTGTCAAAAACTTTCAGATAGATATGAGAATTCATTAGAAAGTATGAGATTTTCTAATGGATGCGAGATGGCGTGTGGAAGGGGTACGAAAAATTCCTGAAGGCAACCCATCGCTAAGTATTTAAAGGGGGTGCGCCAGGGGATTGGATTTATTCAGATTTCTAATTCCTCCTTTCTTTCTAACATCCTCTCCCTATTGTCCAATTAGTCTCTTCCTTTTCTTGTTAGGACAATTCCAAAAATAAAGAGGACAAGTTCGATTTTAGGACAAGAGTCTAGGAAGAGAATTAAGGAAGACAAGGAGAGAAGAAAGGTAGAGATAGGAAGGCTAGGAGAAGAGGAAGAGCGTCTCGAGGTCCTGATGTTCAAAAAAATTCTCAAAGTAAAAATTTTAGAAGAAGAATCATCTCAAAGAGTTGGTATCCTGATCATAGCCCTGTGTGGATCACCGTTGGAGGACGAACACTTGGGTGCCTGGTGGAGGTTCTGCCGAAATTTGGATTTAGCGCTGTAGATATTCTTCTATAACTTAAATTTAATCTTGAATTTATGTTATATATGATTGTTAATCATCAAGAAGATACTGGTTTAAGGGTTTAATATTTAAGATTTCTTTATTAAAATTTTGAAATCCATTATGTTTCCACTGTGCATGCCCACCATGAAACCCTACAGTGTGTTGCCCAGCTATGCAACCCAAGAGGAGGGGTGAATTGGGTTTCTAAAAATTTTAAGCTTAACTTATGACTTATGAAAAATATTTGACAAAAGCTAAATAAGTAGGGAGAGTAAAATTAATTCAAGGCTAATGGCTAAAAGCAAGAATACAAGAGAATAATGAAGAGTTAAAGAAGAGCAATCAGGCACACCACAAACAAAAGATTTATAGTGGTTCGGTGCCAACCTTGCACCTACATCCACTCCCCAAGCTCCTACTTGGAATTCCAATCCACTAATCTTGTATTCAACCTGAATAAAATGTCGGAAACTCTGACTCTAGCTATCCCAAGCTAGTCCACTTATTTTCTGGATACAAGCTAACCCAATACACTCCGATTCAAGGTTCGGATCAACCTTCCCTTGTTTTGGAATCCTTCCAAAACAAAAATAATAACTCAAGCAAAGTATAACAATGAATAGCACAAGTACAAAGAAAGCTCCTTTAATAAGCAATGAGACTTTAAATATACTTTACTCAAAGAGAAGAAGACTCTTTTTGATTTCCTCAAGGTGGATGGTGACTTGAATGTGCACTTGAGGAGTTGGTGAGCTTGGATTAAAGGCTTCTTGAATGCTTTGAGTGAGCTCTTGCTTAGGGCTGAAAAGTTTGCTTGAAATCCCTTTTTCAAAAACTCTCTTCTTGATTCTACTTTTTATTCCCACCTATTTGTCCCTTTTATAGCTTCAAGAAATGGTGAAAAAATTCTGAGCTGAAATAGAGCCGTTAGACCACATTAAATGAGCATTAAAAGCACTTAAAATGGGTTAAAAATTAGTCATTGCGGAACAATCCCGTCACAGGGGTCGACTCATGGGTCGACTCATGCCTGGGGATCGACTCATGGGTCGACCTCTGTGGAAAAACATCAGAAAATGAAGAAGGGAAGCAAGTTCTGTAAAATTGCCTAAAACCGCAGAGGTCGACTCATGGGTCGACTCATATCTTGGGGGTCGACTCATGGGTCGACTCACAGGGTGTGCCAACAAAAAATCTGCGTGCCAATCAGCTCATTGTACCATGAGTTGACTCATGGGTCGACTCATATTTTTCAAACATGCATATCTTTCAAAATACAAGTCCAAAAATAATAAAATTTTCACCAATGGATCACAAATCTTTTGTTCTATCATTTGATACTTTCAAATCAGGGTTTGATAAAATTATGATTTTGCCCTTGCAGAGCAATAAGTCTTTTTCAAGCGAAAATCATTAGTACCCCTTCAAATGCTTTGTAATCATCAAATCAATCAAAGGAGCAACAATCTCCCCTTTTTGATGATGACAAAATACTTGAACAAAAGCATATATATGAAATAATAGCATGAATTTCAAAGGAATGAATGCATTATAGGTAGTTTGAAGATAATTAGGAAATTTACTACCAACTTGAAAAATTACTTATAAGTGCATTTGCTTGAAAAGAAGATTGATTCTTTTGGCATGTGATACATGTGCCCATTTGCTTGTGTTGCTTATTTGCAAAACAATTTGCCTATTGCTTAATAAATTGAAAATTTGCTCATTTGATTATATGATTTTGATATCAGAGCAAAATTTTTTTGTTATCAGAGCAAAGCAGAATTTGCCTAAGAATTTTGAAAGTTGCTCATTTGAAAATATCTCATTTGCTCATTTGCTTGTTTTTCAAATTGCTTAGCATCTTAAAACTTTCTCATTCTCATTTGATTATTTAATTTGGTACCAGAGCATGTCTAAGAATTAATTTTAAAGTTTGCTCATTTTTGCTCATTTGCTTTTGCTTAACAATTTACTCATTTTGCTTTTAATTCTTTTATTAATCTGCTTTTGATTCTTTAATTTCTCCCTCTTTTTGATAGCATCAACAAAAAAACATTGTTTACTCCCCCTTTTTCTTTGAATACATTTTCTCTTTTTCTTTCTTTTGATGAAATTAATTTTACTAATGTTACTTCTTTAGCTTCTTTTACTAACAGTAATTTTACTAGCATTAATGTTTACTCCCCTGAATACAGAATCATAAAAGAATATACCATTGGATATCATAGATATGAAATAGCAATTCATAGTATTTTAAGCATGCATACAATTGAAAGTGACTCAATTTGAAGGTCATACATTAAAAGTCAAAGAGTAGATATATATATAATCAAAATGTGACTGATACCACATAGTTGTTCCAATACATATACCAAAATATAAAAGTCAATCAGTCAACATCATTACATGGCCCAAAAGATAGATCCTAGAAAGAGACTAAAGACAAGACTAACAACAAGGATCTAGTAGAGCTCATGACTGGATGGATCAGAATCAGATGTATCGGAGATAGGGTGGGGAGATGAAGGATCACGACCAAGAACTCATCCTCTATCCCGTCTGCCTCTGCCACGAGTGGAGGTGCTGGCACGAGTAGGTGGGCGAGATGATCCTGAAGGCTGAGAAGCAATAGACTGAACTGCAAGAGAGAGTCTGATGGTGTCTAGAAGGTTCAGAGCTCTCGAAACAGACTGAAGCAGTGCAGTGAACTGTGTGGATGCATGCTCACTAGAGCCTCTGATCTCTCTCCTCAGGAAATCAAATCCACTCTCCAATACTCCTCTAAGTCTGGCTGCCTCCATAGATAGGTCTGAGACCTCAGTAGTGCACTCCTGTGGCTGTGGATGGGCAGAGCTAATACTTGCCCCTGCAAGTCAAGTACCCTCCCAGTCAGTCTCAAAATGTAACCCTCGAGCTGCTGAATCCGAACTGACTGATCTGAGATCATCTAAAATACAGTGGAGATATGGGGGATCAAAGTCTGATCAGATGCATCTAATGATGTGGATCCCGGTGCAAAAGCTGAAGTGCTCCACTGTCGAGAAAGCAAGGAAGCCACACGCTGTGAGATCATCTCAATCTGGTCATCAGCCAATTTGATCTCTGAGGGAAATGCTCTGCTGTCTGGCTGCTGGACTGGGGTGTGCCTCCTAGTAGATTCTGAAGGGCCAGCCTCTGGATCTGAAACAAACTGGATGTCTGGAGATGCTGCCCTGATGTCATGGAGAGGTGATGAAGGACCTTCTTCCTCAGCTCTTCCTCAGCTCTTCCTCAACTCTCTCTTCTGCACCCTTAATCCAACCACCATCAGTCCTAGTGAATCCCATGCGGTGCAAAGTGTGTTGGTTGATGGTGTCAGAGTAAAAAAGCCTAGCAAATGCCTCCCCCTCAAAACTAACTCCAAACCTCCTGAATACCAGGGTGAGGGCCATACCAAAAGGCAGATGAGCCTTGGATCTGTTCAGGGTTTCCCTCATGGCTTCTACCATTAATGCAGGGAGGTTTAGGGGGTTTGGGTAATCACATGAAACATAATACAGATGTCTCGGCCTGAAAGAAGGTCATGTCTACCACTTCTTGGAAGAAAAGCTTTGTTACCAATTGATGTAGAATTCTCATTTCAATGGACAGGATCTTGGCTTCTAGTTTATTCAGGCTTCCCGAGTAGGTTCCTCCTAAAATCACATTAATCCCTTCTTCCTTCACTGGGAGTTCCATGTTTGAATATCCCTCACAGGGCAAATGAAGAATCTCTCCCAAAATAACAGGATCTAAACAGATATCAACACCCTTAACAGTAGATGTTACTGTTCCATTCCCATAGCACAGATTCAGATAAAACTCTCTAACCAAATCTACATATGTAACTTCTTTAAGTGAACAGTAAAATTCCCAACCTTGGTTTTGGATCTTTGAACCAATGGAGAACCCTCTTTTTCAAAAAATCTGAAGTCAACATTTTTTCCGGATTCTACCTTTCTGACAGATAGAGGAATTTTACTGGGGCTTAGTGGAAACTGAGAAGAACCTGAAGCAGATGCCGAAGCAGGAATGGAAGCAGAAGAGGTCTGAGAAGCTTGTCTTTTCCTGTGCACGCCCTCTTCCAACTCACGGACCAATTTCTTCTTTGAGGGAGTTTCATTTTTGGAGCCATTCTCACCACCAGAACAAGCAAGGAGACTTGGAAGATCAAATGTGTGAGGAGATAGAGGGTTATTAGGGGATGGAAAGGGATTTTTTTTTTGGAGGAGAGAAACCCCGATTTGGAGGAGAATGGTGGAAGCTAGGGCACGCTCCAACCGCTCCAATCAAGGAGAAAAATGGAATAGCGCCTTTCCCAAGGGGCGATTTGAGGTGGAGAGGTGATGGGAGAAGGATCTTGGGCTTAGACCTTGGATTTGGAGAGAAAGAAGAAGAGGACTATGGGTTTTGGAGGGAGGAAGACGAAGATGGAGAGGGTCGGCTCATGAACAGGGTTTTAACCAAAAAGAGAGGAATCCGTGGGGTTTTGGCCAAAAATTATAAGTATGCCATTGGGTCGACCCTAGGGGGTCGACTCATGATTCACAAAATTTCAGAAAAATTATGAATAAATTTTGAAAAGATTCAGAACTCTGGAGAAAATTTTTGCTCTATGTAAAGTTGTGAGAATGATAATCTTGAGCTTTTAGGTCCAAGAGAAATGATGGAAATTGAGTTTAAAGAATTTTTGACATTGATTCCTTGGAATTAGAGAGATATTTAAGCAGATGGATCAAGAATTCCTAGCTCTTTCCTAATTTCACAGAATCTATCTTCACTTAGGGCCTTTGTAAAAATATCGGCTAATTATTTTTCAGTACAAATATAGTCAAGAATTATATCTTTATTTTGAACATGTTCTCTTATAAAATGATGTCTGATTTCAATATGTTTAGACCTAGAATGCTGAATTGGATTTTTAGAAAGATTTATGGCACTAGTGTTATCACATCTTATGGGTGTTTCATTAAGTTTGATACCAAAATCTTCGAGTTGTTGCTTAATCCACAAGATTTGAGTACAACAACTTCGCTGCAATGTATTCGACCTCAGCCGTAGACAGTGCTACCGAATTTTGTTTCTTGCTAAACCAGGAGATTAGATTAACTCGAAAAATTGACAAGTTCCACTAGTGCTTTTTCTATCTAATCTACATCCAGCAAAGTCAGCATCTGAATATCCTATTAAATCAATTAATGAGTCCTTAGAGTACCATAATCCTAGAGTTTGAGTACCATTTAAATATCTAAAGATTTTTTAACAGCATTCAAGTGAGATTCTTTAGGATTAGATTGAAATCTAGCACACAGACAAACACTAAACATGATATCAGGTCTACTTGCAGTTAAATATAATAGAGAGCCAATCATACCTCTATAATATTTTAAGTCTACACTTTTACCTTCTTCATCCTTGTCAAGCTTACATGAAGGGCTCATGGGTGTGCCAATTGCTTTGGAGTTCTCCATTCCAAATCTTTTGAGTAATTTCCTTGTGTACTTGCTTTGGGTGATGGAGATTCCTTCCTTGGTTTGTTTGATTTGGAGTCCGAGGAAGAATGTAAGTTCTCCCATCATGCTCATCTGAACTCCCCCTGCATGAGCTTAGCAAAGTCTTGACAAAGAGATTCATTAGTAGACCCAAAAATAATGTCATCAACATATATTTGTATAATTAATATATCATTTTGATTTCTTTTAATGAAAAGGGTTGTGTCTACATTACCTCTTGAAAAATTATTATTTAGTAAAAATTGCTTAGCCTATCATACCAAGCCCTAGGTGCTTGTTTCAAACCATATAGAGCTTTATTTAATTTAAAAATATGATTAGGAAAAGCATGATTTTCAAAACCTGGAGGTTGTTCTACATAGACTTCTTCAGCAATATATCCATTCAAAAATATACTTTTAACATCCATTTGAAATAATTTAAATTTATAAAGTAAGCATATGCAAGTAAAGTCTAATGGCCTCTAATCTAGCAACAGGTGCAAAGGTCTCATCAAAATCAATTCCTTCTTCTTGATTATAACCTTTAGCAACCAATCTTGCTTTATTTCTTATTACATTTCCATATTCATCTAATTTGTTCCTAAAGACCCATTTTGTGCCAATTATTGAATAATTTTTAGGTCTTGATACTAAAGCCATACATTATTTCTTTCAAATTGATTAAGTTCCTCTTGCATTGCATTAATCCAATTATAATCATTTTCAGCTTTTCAATAGTTTTTGGTTCAAGATGAGAGACAAAAGCACAATGATTAAATACATCTTTAAGTGAAGAACGAGTTCTTATCCCATGCATAAGATCACCAATAATTAGCTCCTTAGGGTGATTATGAACATACCTCCATTCTTTGGGTAGGTCATTTGTACCTTGAGGTTGTTCTTGATGTTCTTCACCTTCCTCATCCTGTTTGTCTTCATGTTCCTCATCATCTTGAATTGTGGAGTCTTTCAGAGTGATCTCCCTCATTCCTTCTATAAGAGGATCTGCATCATCAACACCTTCATTCTTCCTTGAAGGAAGATCGTTAGATTCATCAAAGACAACATGTATTGACTCCTCTACTACTAAGGTTCTTTTGTTAAAAACTCTAAAAGCTTTACTAGTGGAAGAGTAACCAAGAAAAATTGCTTCATCTGATTTTGCATCAAATTTTCCAAATCTTTCTTTACCATTATTTAATACAAAATATCGGCAACCAAAAATATGAAAATAAGCAATATTAGGTTTTCTTCCTTTCCAAAGCTATAAGGGGTTTTCTTTAAAATTTGTCTAATCAAAGCACGATTTAAGATGTAACATGCTGTGTTAATTGCTTCCGCCCAAAAATATCTTGGAAGGTTGCTTTCACATAGCATGGTACGGGCCATTTCTTTTAAGATTTTATTTTTCTTTTTACTACCCCATTTTGTTGGGGTGTCCTAGGTGCAGAGAAATTATGACCAATTCCTTTTTCATCACAAAATTTTTCAAAGTCTTGATTTTCAAATTCAGTTCCATGATCACTTCGAATATTTTGAATTGAAAATCCTTTCTCATTAGTGACTTTTTGGTAAAATTTAGTGAAAACTTGAAAAGTTTCATCTTTGTGTGCCAAAAAGAAAATCCAAGTAAAACGAGGGTAATCATCTATAATTACAAAACCATATCATTTTCCTCCTAGACTAGTAGTTCTAGTAGGTCAAATAAGTCCATGTACAAAAGCTCTAAAGGTCTAGAGGTTGAAACAATATTTTTGGATTTAAATGAAACTCTTGTTTGTTTACCTAGTTGGCATGCATCACAAATTTTATCCTTTTCAAAATTCAATTTTGGCAAACCAAGAACCAATTCTTTCTTAATTAATTTTGAAAGTGAATGCATGCTAATATGTGCAAGCCTACGATGCCAAAGCCAACTAGTCTCATTAATTTTGGCATTCAAGGATACTAGGCATTGCATGTTTATTTTGGATAGATCATTCAAATCTACCATATAAACATTACCATGTCTATGTCCAATAAATTTAATGCCTTCATTAATGGGACTAGTTACAATGCAAACAGAAGATTCAAAAATAACTTTATATCCTTTATCACACAATTGACTAATACTAAGTAAATTATGCTTTAAACCATCTACTAACAAAATATTTTCAATGTATTTGGAGGGAGTGATACCAATGTTACCTATACCGATGATCTTTCCTTTACCATTGTCTCCAAAGGTGACCATCCCTCCATTCTTGGCATCAAGAGTGATGAATTGGGATTCATCACCAGTCATGTATCTCGAGCATCCACTATCAAGATACCATTTCCTGTTTCCTCCTTGGGATGCTAACACACCTGCAGGCAAAAGTCAAGTTTTTGTTTTAGGTACCCAAGCTCTCTTGGGTCCTTTTAGGTTAGTCATAATGGTTCCTTTTGGAACCAATATTTTCTTTACATTTGAGTTTGCAGATTTGTTAGAGAAGCAAGTGTATGACTTATGTCCTACTCTACCACATTTGAAGCAAGTAATATTAGAAGACTTGTTGCTTAAAGAGTTTACATAGATATTTTTCAGATACTTTTATTTCCTCAAGGGGTTATAGCCAAGTCCAGCCTTATCATACATGGCCTTTTGATTTTCAAGAATCATATTTAGTTTATTTGAACTCAAGGTGAATTTTTCAACTAATGATTTTAACTTGGCAATTTCATTCTTTAAACTTTGATTTTTTGAAGCAGGAGAATTTTTCAATTGAAATGCTTTCATTTTGTTTCAATAAAGATTGATTTTTTGATTTTAGATCTTTGTTCTTTATCCCTAGTTTCTTTAGTTCATCAACTAAATCATAAAAAGCTTCATGCAGTTCTTCAAATGTAAAGTCACTAGGAGTTTCGAAAGTTACCTCATTTTCATGTGCCATAAGGCACAGGTTGGCTTGTTCAATCGAGTCTTCCTCTTTGGAGCTTGAGTCATCACTCGCACTCCAAGTGGCCATCATGGCCTTCTTCTTGTTCTTGTATTTCTTGAGACCCTTTTTCAGTTGTGGGCATTCGGACTTGAAGTGTCTCATTTCTTGCACTCATAGCAGATAAGGGGTTGGTCTTTATCCTTTTCTTTGCTCTGTTCTCCTTTTGTGAATGGTCTCTTCCTCATCCCTTGTTTCTTTTTTCTCAAAAATTTCTTGAATCTTCGGGTAATGAGTGCCATCTCTTCATCCTGCTCTTCATTTTTGTGGCATCAGTTTCTTCATCTGGTGGAGCTGTGGATTTGAGGGCGATTGTTTTCTTCTTTTTGACTTCTTCCTCTTAATGTTGCTTCATGCTCAGCTCATGAGTCATCAATGATCCAAGAAGCTCTTCCAAGGGTAGAATGTTCAAGTCCTTGGCTTCTTGGATGGCGGTCACTTTGGCTTCCCAAGTTCTTGGTAAGGACCTGAGAATCTTTCTTACAAGCTCACTGTTAGTATAGGACTTACCAAGACTCTTTAAATCATTTGTAATATTAGTAAAGCGAGTAAACATATCAGTTATGGACTCATCATGCTCCATTTTAAACAATTCATATTTATGCACAAGCATGTTGATTTTGGACTCCTTTACTTGATTGGTTCCTTCGTGGGTTACTTCTAACCTATCCCATATTTCTTTAGCAGACAAGCAAGTAGAAATGCGATTAAATTCATTAGCATCAAGAGCACAATATAGAACATTCATAGCTCTAGCATTTAATTGGGCCATTTTTTATCAACCTCATCCCACTCTTTTTCGAGTTTGGCTGATTCCATACCATCAATAATCTTAGTGGGTGTGTGAGGGCTGTTCACTATGATACTTCACATATCATAGTCTAGTGCTTGAATGAATATTTTCATCCGAGCTTTCCAATAGGTGTAATTAGACCCATTGAAAAGAGGAGGTCGGTTAGTGGACTGCCCCTCGGCTAGAGAAGTGCCGACTTGAGTTGCCATAGATCTTTGGCTCTTTGATTGGTTAGATCAAAGTAGGGCTAGAGCATCGGGCTCTGATACCACTTGTTGCCTAGCTATGCAACCCAAGAGGGGGGGTGAATTGGGTTTCTAAAAATTTTAAGCTTAACTTATGACTTATGAAAAATGTTTGACAAAAGCTAAATAAGTAGGGAGAGTAAAATTAATTCAAGGCTAATGGCTAAAAGCAAGAATGCAAGAGAATAATGAAGAGTTAAAGAAGAGCAATCAGGTACATCACAAATAAAAGGATTTATAGTGGTTCGATGCCAACCTTGCACCTACATCCACTCCCAAGCTCCTACTTGAGAATTCCAATCCATTAATCTTGTATTCAACCTGAATACAAACATCGAAAACTCCGACTCTAGCTATCCCAAGCTAGTCCACTTATTTTCTAGGTACAAGCTAACCCAATACACTCCGATTCAAGGTTCGGATCAACCTTTCCTTATTTTGGAACCCTTCCAAAATAAAAACAATAACTCAAGCAAAGTATAACAATGAATAGCACAAGTAAGTACAAAGAAAGCTCCTTTAATGAGCGAATGAGACTTTAAATACACTTTACTCAAAGAGAAGAAGACTCTTTTTGATTTTCTCAAGGTGGTTGGTGACTTGAATGTGCACTTGAGGAGTTGGTGAGCTTGGATTAAAGGCTTCTTGAATTCTTTGAGTGAGCTCTTGCTTAGGACTGAAAAGTTTGCTTGAAATCCCTTTTTCAAAAACTCTCTTCTTGATTCTACTTTTTGATTCCCACCTATTTGTCTCTTTTATAGCTTCAAGAAATGGTGAAAAATATTCTGAGCTGAAATAGAGCCATTAGACCACATTAAATGAGCATTAAAAGTACTTAAAATGGGTTAAAAACTAGCCATTGCGGAACAATCCCATCACAGGGGTCGACTCATGGGTCGACTCATGCCTGGGGGTGACTCATGGGTCGACCTCTGTGGAAAAACATCAGAAAATGAAGAAGGGAAGCAAGGTTCTATAAAATTGGCCTAAAACCTGCAGAGGTCGACTCATGGATCGACTCATGCCTTGGGGGTCGACTCATGGATTGACTCACAGGGTGTGCCAACAAAAAATCTGTGTGCCAATCAACTCATTGTACCATGAGTTGACTCATAGGTCGACTCATATTTTTCAAACATGCATATCTTTCAAAATACAAGTCCAAAAATAATAAAATTTTTATCAATAGATCACAAATCTTTTATTCTATCATTTGATGCTTTCAAATCAGGGTTTGGTAAAATTATAATTTTGCCCCTAAAGAGCAATAAGTCTTTTTCAAGCAAAAATTATTAGTACCCCTTCAAATGCTTTGTAATCATCAAAATCAATCAAAGGAGCAACACAGTGGTATCAGAGCCGGCCTTGTTTGGTTCAATCATATATACATAATATTTATGTGATCCATAGTATGATTTATACTATAAAATGATTTATGCTTTCATATGATGATATGAAATAATGCATATATCATTCACCACTTCATCATCTTGACATAAGGTTGTTCTAGCATAATGGGGTTATGATGCAAGGTTGTCCTAGGATGATGAATGTCCATATATTACACTTGCACATGTAAAAAATTTTAATTTTGATACATAAATGGGTATTATGTAGTTAGAATGTGCATGAGACCAAATAAAAGCCCTCATTAGAAAATTATATTAAGTGGTAGTGATATGCAACTATGGGTTAACTAATTCTTGATCAATTGATCAATTGGTGTCTAGAAAAGTACTATAGGTGGTTCTTTAATTGATTTCGTTGTCTGATCTGGCCAATTTATTGATGTCTGAGGAAAGCAACGGGGGGAACCCCACTTTACTTACCTAGCCAATTTGATTAAGCGATCTTGATATTGAAAAATCCTAATGTTGAAAACACTATTAAGGGCCATCCTTCATGCTAGGTTAATGTTACATCATGAACTATGGCTCGTTTGTTGTGTTAACATGAGGCTTGTCATAAGGATTGATATAATATAATCCTGGTGCATAGAAGATATTTATGGCAATTTTGAATATATTGCTTTGTTGTATTAACACAATGGCAGTTATATTAGAATTTGACTGTATTGAAATGAAAGGTCTAACTTAACTAAAATATTATAACTTATTGTGTTAACACAAGGCTAATAATATTTTAGAGGTCAAAATATAATATTGAAAGTTGTATGAGATACAATTGGAAAGAGTTTTCTACCTATGAACTCATAAGGATTTGTTGTGTTAACACAAGATCATTATGAGGAATTAGGATCTCAATCCTACTAAGATAAATATTACATATGTCTCGTTCATCATAGTAGAGGGTTATGATGTTGATAAAATAGTGGGAGGAACAATTAAATCTAAAGATCTTATTTAATTGTATGAGTCATATGAGTTTTTGCTTATGTAATATTCTTTAATTATTATAGATTAAATTCTACAAATGGCATCTTCACTATCATTGCGAAAAATTTTAGATTCCAATAAATTGATCGATCTCAATTATGTGGACTGATTGAGAAATTTAAAGATCGTACTCACTCAAGAGAAGCTCTCCTATATTCTTGACATCCTTGAACAACAAGAGGTTGGGGATGATGCCACAGAAGAGGAGGTATCCACATACAGGATGTGGAAGAATGACAGTTTGACTGTCAAGTGCATCATACTGACCTCTATGAGCAATGAGTTGCAGAGGCAGCATGAGAGCATGGATACTCAATCCATACTCCTCAATCTTAAAGAGTTGTATGGAGAACAGAGTAGAACTGCTAGATATGAGATATCTAAGCAGTTATTCTACTAGAATGACTGAGGGATCATCCATACAAGATCATGTCCTGAAGGTCATTGATCTGATCACCAGATTAGGTCAACTTGATTTTGTGATGGATGGAGAATTAAGTCAGGATTTGATCCTACAATCTCTCCCGAGTCATTCGCTCAGTTTGTTGTGAACTATCATATGAACAAACTGAATACCTCCTTGTCTGAGTTGTTAAATATGCTTAAGATACTGAGAGCCATATTAAGAAAGAAAAGGCTCCACTTCTTCTTGTGGATAAAATCTCTAAGAAGAAGTCAGGTTTTAAGGGTTCAAAGAAAGCATTGAATCCTAAGGGTGGCAAGATGAAGAAGAAGGAGAAGAAAGTCTCCGGATAGGGTACCTACTTTCACTGCGGCAAGGCAGGACATTGAAAAAGAAATTACAAATTATATCTTGCAACTGTAAAGGCAGGTACAAGTGATGCACCAAAAGATATGTATGAGATACATACAATTTTGTCATTAAGTTCTTTCAATTCAGACTCTTGGGTATTGGATACCGCCTGCGGTTCTCATATCTGCAGGTCATTGCAGGGGCTGTAGAACATTAGAGTGCTGAAGAAGGTGACTTGAGCTCTACGGTGCTAGAGGAGAGTCAATCCAAGTAGAGGCTGTAGGGACATATATGTTAAAGTTACCTTCTGGAAAGATTTAGAGCTAAAAAATATTATTATGTGCCTAAGATCATTAGAAATATTATTTCTGTATCGTTACTATTGCAACGAGGTTATAAATAAATGAAAGAGTAATAGTTGCTCAATTTCTTTTTCTAATGAAATTATTTGTCATGGCATTATTAAAATGGTCTTCTAATTCTATCTAATGACAATATTTTTCATATTAATGAAAGTAAAAAGCGAAAGAGAGAAGAGTTGAATATACTTTACTTTGGCATTGTCGACTTGGTTATATAAGTGAGACAAAGATTAACAAGTTATACAAAGAAGAGTTCTTTGATCCTTATGATTATGAATCATTAGGTACTTGTGAATTTTGTCTTATGGAAAAAATGACTAAGACTTCATTTAATGGACATGGAGAAAAGACAAGTGAGTTATTAGGACTTGTACATACTGATGTATGTGGTCCTGTGACAACAGAAGCAGAAAAGGATACTCTTATTTTATAACGTTCACTGATGATTTATCTAGGTTTAGATATGTGTACCTTATGAAACTCAAATCTGAAGCCTTTGATAAATTTAAAGAGTATCAAAGTATGGTCGAGAAATAAACTGAAAAAAGTATTAAAATCCTTCAATCTGATCGAGGAGGAGAATACTTATCCAGTAAATTTTTAGATCATCTTAAAGAAAATAGAATTCCCTTAGAATGGACTCCTCCCTATACACCATAGCTAAATGGTGTAGCAGAAAGGAGAATCGCACTTTATTAGATATGGTGCGGTCCATGATGTGCCTTACAGATTTATCAATTTTTTTTTTCTGAAGATATGCTCTAGAAACTGCTGTCTATATCCTGAATAGAGTACCTTCAAAATCTATGCCAAGCACTCCATATGAGATATGGAGAGGAAAGAAGTCTAATCTTAAGTATCTTAAGATATGGGGCTGTCCAGCTTATGTTAAAAGAAATTTTGGACATAAGCTGAGTTCTAGGGCAGATAAATGCTTGTTTGTAGGTTATCCTAAAGAGAGTATAACATACCTCTTTTACCATCCTACTGAATATAAGGTGTTTGTCAGTAAATATGCCACTTTAATAGAAAAGAGTTTATCCTAGAAAGAGGCAGTGGGAAAAAAATTGAACTTGGAGAAGTTCAAGACCTACAAATGCAAGCACAAGATGATCCTCAACCAAAAATATCTATTAATGAAGTACAAACACAAAGTATACCTCCTCTTCGAAGGTCAGATAGGGTGCGGAATGCACCTATGAGGTATGGGTTCGTTAATGAGAATAATGAAGCCCACATCATTGAGAATGATGAACCTTTGACCTATACAGAAGCCATCATGAGAAGGGACTCAGACAAATGGCTAGAGGCTATGAAATCAAAATGGACTCCATGTATTCCAACCAAGTGTGGACTTTGGTTGATGCACCGAGGGTGTGACCCCTATTGGATGCAAATGGGTCTATAAGAAAAAGATTGGAGCGGATGGCCAAGTTGAAACCTATAAAGCTAGATTAGTAGCTAAAGGTTTCAGGCAAAAATAGGGTATTGATTATGATGAAATATTTTTACCTGTTGTCATGCTCAAATCTATACGGATTATGCTTGCAATAGCAGCATACCATGATTATGAGATTTGACAAATAGATGTGAAGACCACCTTCCTTAATGGTTATCTTGAGGAAGAGGTTTACATGTCTCAGCCAGAAGGGTTTGTCTCAAAAGGGAGAGAAAATCAGGTATGCAAGCTTAAAAAATCTATTTATGGATTAAAACAGACCTCAAGGAGTTAGAACATCCGATTTGATGTTACAGTTAAAGAGTTTGGCTTTCTAAAAATATGGATGAACCTTGTGTATACAAGAAGACTAGTGGAGTGCCATTGTCTTTTTAGTTTTATATGTGGATGACATACTTCTTATTGGGAATGATATCCCAATGTTACAATCGGTCAAGACATGGCTATCAAGTAAGTTTTTCATAAAGAATTTGGGTGAAGCATCCTATATACTAGGTATAAAGATCTATAGGGATAGATCTAAGAGAATATTAGGCTTGTC